>NW_019174788.1:2760664-2781395 GCF_002260705.1 Seriola dumerili | reverse complement strand
TCTAGGATAGATAGTTAATTGTGCATTTATTTATTTTTTTATTTACCACATATATTATGAATAATGAAGTGTGTTAATTACTGAAATTCTATTGTGTTCTTTGGTCAACACTTCTAACAGCAGTTATATAACTAAGATACAGTCGATGTACTATATGACATTTCTTCATCATTTATTTAATGTCATGGTGTAACTTTCTCATTCCCTGTTTCTGTCTTACTGTTGCATTAACAGGTGCATCAGTGGGAGGAAGACAACAATGTTTACGCTTCCTATATGGATACTGTATCACTCTGCCTGAAGGAGAAATAACAGCTGAGGCCGGACTCTGTGTTGTGATACCGTGCTCTTTCACTACTAGTTATAGCTTTACACCCCAAAAGCTAGTTTGGTACAAATGTGAACCAACTGAAGAAAAATGTAGTGATTCAGACGTTATATTCCACACTAACAAAAACAACATAAAAATTCAGTCTGAGTTTAGAGGGCGAGTGTCACAGTTGGAGCCTGATGTGAGTCAGAGGAACTGCAGCATCATCATCAATGACCTGAAGGAGTCAGACTCTGGATCATATCAATTCAGAGTTAATGGTATTCTGAATGGAAGATCAGATGGGTTGACATACCCTCCAAGGGCAACTGTCTCTATTAAAGGTAAGAAGAACTACAATAAACATATAAAGTGAAATGTTGTGCCTTTTGAACTGCACTGACATATCTGGTGTATTTACAGTCTTAATGGGACATAAAGTAATGTTTGGCATTTGTCGACCTCTGTGGGCAGCCAGTTCCTACTGGTTCCCTCATTGAAGAGTTTATCAAAATATCAGATTAATTGAACCCAAATTTAAGTGAAAGATGACCTTCAGGCTGCTCACCTGATTCCACTTATGGACTGGTCTCCCTTCAGCTCTGACTCAGAAGCCCGAGGTGACGATTCCTCCTCTGACAGAGGGACAGCAGACCACACTGACCTGCACTGCTCCTGGTCTCTGCTCTGGATCTGATCCTCAAATCACCTGGACGTGGAGAGGAGCAGGAGAGAAAGGCTCCCACATCACAGGAAACATCACTGATTTCAAGACTGAGAGTCTGTCCGCTGTCACACAGAAACACAGTTCAAATTTGACCTTTAACCCTTCAGCTGAACACCACGGCACCAGTGTCACCTGTAAGGTCAGCTTCACAGGAAACGCTGCAACAGAGGAGACAGTGACTCTGAATGTGACCTGTGAGTAGCACATACTGTACTTCACTGAGATTCGCTCTTTCTGAGGGTTTTCTGAACTGTGTTGAATGTTACATCATCATCTGTGTTCTTGAATTTAGTGATGCTATATAATTGTGCAACATGTCTTTTTGTGTCATAGATGTGAAGGAAATTAGAGTCACTGGGGATACAAGTGTGAAGGAGGGTGAGACTGTGAATCTGACCTGCAGTGTTGACAGTTTCCCTCCATTACTCATCGTGTGGACTAAACTGTCCGACCTAAACATTCAAAATGGAACAGAAACTAATCTGCACAACGACACATTAACTGACCTGCAGAACGACACTGAAACTTACCTGCAGCAAGGAAGTGGAGTGGCCACTCTCTCCATCTCTAATGTGACAGAAGATGAATCTGGGCTGTACATCTGCACAGCAAAACATCTGAATAACAGCTGGAAGAAAAATGTGAATGTAACAGTGATATGTAAGTACATTGTTCTACATTGTGTTTTCAGATGGTAAATTAATAGTACTGTAGTTTTTTCGTAGCAGATAACTGAAACTATGAGTTTACTACAGACACCAAATTTAATAACCCTCCCAATTCACCCTCAATAACTTGCCCTACCCTGCACCTTCAAATGTGCAATATTTTAGGCCATTTTCATCATTTCTAACTGCATGTCTTTTACTGTACTGACGTTTAATGGTGTCTTTTAGTTTCTGTTGTAACTTAGATTTTGTGCTTTGTTGCTGTGTGACAGCTTTCAGGTGGTCGTCATCTTCACCACAGCCACATGTTTAGAATAATAAAAACTTGTGTTGTTGTTAAAGGGATGGTTCACGTCATATGATGTGGGGTTGTATGACGTGGTCATGCATAGTCGGTGTATTTCCTGCAATAGATTCAGACTGACACGCTGCCATTTAGGAGAGGCAGCAGGGAACATGGCACACTAGCAGAGAGATTTGTGCTACTGTGAACAGCAGAAAAAATGTGTTTTAGACACTTTTAAAAGACGCCCCCGAAACAGTTAGATATACGCTTCATGTAGAATATTTTCAGGTCATTATCTTCCCATCAAAACAGCACTTTCCTTTGGTCCTACATTGTTCTGCTGAACTGCCATATTCCTACACACAAGTGCACCTACAGTGTGAACTGTATTATGCCACAGTCGCAGGTCAGCTGAGTGAATCAGAAAGAGCTAAACTTCACTTTGTGGTGACGAGAAGATGAAGCACTGGAAATATTCTAAATTAAGCGTACATTTAAACAGATATTGGATTGTTTCTGTAGGCGGCTTTTGTCTAAAACATGTTTTTTTCTGCTGGCCCCGTGCACAGCAGCACATCGCTCAGCTTCTGTGCCATTGATCCCAGCTGCTTCTCTAAACTGGCAGCGCACTGATCTGAATATACTGCAGGTAACACACTGACTGTGCAGGACTACCTCACACAACCCCACGTCAAATAACCCAAACTATCCCTTTAATGTCACTCTATGGCATTTTGAAATGTATTAAACTTTAGCACCCTCTAGTGGTAGTATTTAAAAACATAGACTGTGGCAGACTGCTTAAGTACATGCAATCACAAAAACTTATATACTTAACTGATACCTATATTTATACAGTTTTATGTAAAGAATTGACAATATGGCTGTTTTTTGGTACTTTTTTAGAACTCCTAAAATTACTCTGAAGTTGCACTACTGTATGTGATATATACAATGAATTGCTTTACTTAAAGATGTTTTGAATTGATTAGAAAAAGTTCTTCATCTGTCCCCTCCCTCTTTATATTCAGCTCAAATGTATGTATGTTTAAAATGTGCTTCACAGATATGAGAGAACCTGGGATCACTGGGGATACAACTGTTAAGAAGGGAAGTGCTCTGAATCTGACCTGCAGCCTTGAAAGTTTCCCTCCATCTCTTATTACATGGACTAAACTTGGCCTCAATACAAACCTGCACAATGGAACTAACCTGCAGAGCAACACTGGATCTGCCAGACTTCTCATCCCTAATGTGACCGCAGAAGATTCTGGACAGTACGTCTGTACAGCAAAACACCTGGACACGAATGTGACTATTTATGCTGATGTGACAGTGACTTGTAAGTAGACTGTACTAATCTTTTTGAGAAGGAGGTTTATGTTCACATTTTAATCTGTCAGCATATTGTTGTGATGTTGTGATCCTGCTTGTGTGTTTACAGGGTTTTCAAAGATCTCAAAAAACTCTAGATGTGAGGTTCAGTCGGAGCTCCTGACCTGTGTGTGTATCACTGAGGGGATTCCCTTACCCACCATCAAATGGCCGCTGTTGAAGAACTACACTGAGTACTCAGTCATTACCACTGTGACAAACCACACAGTCAACAGCACCGTCATTCTCACTGTAAAAGATCCCAGCAACACTGTTGTTGACTGTGTCAGCGGCAATGAAAATGGGGAAGCAAAGATGAACCTCAACATCCAAAAAAACTCTATCACACAAGGTGGTACATGTTCTCAACCACAACACTGCTACCATAGACCACTGCTTTATGACGTTTTTATGACCTATTTTACCTCTTTTGTTCAGACACATATTGGGCAAGCTTTCGCATGTATATAATTGTTCAGAAACACATGGGCATCAACATTTTTTCTTTTGTTCCCTCTGATTGCAGAACCATCCAATCCATTATTAAAAAGTATTTCACGGTTGGAAACCATCATTGCCTTTTTGATTGGTGTTCTTCTTTCAGCAATCATCTGCTGTTTCGCAAAAAAATGCCACAGGTGCACTATTAATTTGATTAATTATTTCTTAGGTTTTCTTAGTGGATAATTATACATGTAAATATCTTGCTGTTTAATTACGTTTACTCTTCTTTTTTTTCAGAAAAAAAGCGAACTCTGGAAATCTGGATGAGACTGTGGAGATGGTGACCAGTCAAGAGGATCCACTGGTATTTATATTGATTCATCTTATAGTATATATATCAGTTAATGGTTTGAGATACTCCCTATCTCTTTCTTAAACAACCATGTGCATGTTTAGTCCATTTTTTACAAATAATGTACAGATAGCAGTACTGCTGACCATTATGGAGAACTTTGTGTTTTTTTATTTTAGACGTGTGAATGTGGTTTCCGTTTCAGTCACAGACACTTTATTCAGGGAACCAACCATAATTACCAAACGACAACACAATTGCATTGTACAGAGAAGGCGCTTCTCTTGGAGTGAGCTCTCAAAGACTCTGAGCAGCAACAGAGAGTCTGTTATATGAACCAATCCCCTCTTAACAAACTTTTAACATACGTCGACATGAAACCCTGCAGTAATGCAGCACATAAGGAGGAGGTTGGGGTGGTGAAGGGAGGTACAGCATCAGCTGAGTAATGGTGACAAGGGTCAGGTTTTAAATGCTGCTTTGTACACCTGCATTAATATGACTGGACGTCATTAGTCAGCTTGTAGCCAAGCAGTTGATGAATGAGCCACTGATGGTGAAGTCTAAATGAAGCAGCTCATGTCAATCAACTCATGCAAGCATAACTTTATGTATATCTATGCTTGATTCATTTCCTACATGAAAATCAAGTTGCAGAGCGCTGAAAGTTGCAGACCTGCAAACTTGAGATACTGTTTATTTTATCACAGTCGACACCATGTCTTCTTCTATGGTCAGAGTTCCCGTTTTGTTGCTTTGCAATGCACTTTTAAATAGACTGATTTGAAAAGACTGTTCTGGATGACCATATAACAGTAATCTAACCATCACACAAAGCAGATACATACATAAGTGAAAAGACTCAAGCTGTAGCCGGGAGGAACAGAAACATGGCTATGACTTAAAAAGAATAGTTGGCAGCAATGCAAAATATCCCAGACAGAGAGAGTTAATGCATAGTGTAGAGTTTTTGGGCTTGTAGCAGCTGCTGAATCAGTCATATCATTTACATTGTACCTGGCAGATACATGATGGTCAAGCAGTAGAAGATGATCAGACCCACGGCCGAAAGGGAGCTGAAGATGCAGCTGTGGCAGCAGAGAAAACAGCCCCTGTACTGGACACTGGGCCAAAAGACGTGGAGTACGCCAGCATTGACTTCTCACTGTTGAAAAGAAGGAGTCTCAGGCAGGCGGCAAAGAAACAAGAGACCGCAGAGACAGAGTATGCTGAAATCAAAAAAGAAGTAAAAGAGGAAAGAGAAGACGACGGTGGAGAAGAAGGTGAAATGTTGGAGGGGAAAGAGGAGAGGGTCATGAAGGAGGAGGATGAGGAGACAAAATGCTGTGTCCCAGGAGAGGAGGAAGGGGAGGACATGGCGGTGTACTCCAATGTAAAGGATATAATGGGTGAGATGTAAGGATTGTGTCTTGGAAATGCCTGAAGATAAAGTGTCATTGCTCTCATCAGATGTAATGGATTAACACCACCAGCGCTGTGATCTTCAAAAGCCAAATTCAGCTTGTGATAAACTGTGACTGAGATACGTAACACCTCTACATTTTTGGTGCTATGCATCTGCACTCATTTGACTCAAGGTGGACTGGAAGTTGGGCAGAATTTCCTCATTCAAGTGTTATTGTGCTGTAGTATGTTGTGCCCTTTTGGTCCAAGTGGTTATCTGTTTTTGGTAATAAATGTCAGTCCGTCCGCCACCTTGATTCAGACTAAAAAATCGAAACCATTGAACAAACTGCCTTCAAACTTTGTACAGACATGATATAGATTAGATTATATACAGTACACTGAAAGAGTAAGATCCCTTCCTAGAGTAGTTCCATTGTACGCAGTGTCATCTACTGATCTCATTCTCTGCAAAGTAAGCATTACAAGATGGAGTTAATGAGACTTCAGCGGTCTGAATTTGACAAATCAAGAAGGTGTCCCTAGAATATATACCCAATATCAGTTTCCTTGTTTCTTGCTGATTTGCAGTGGGTGGATGGTAATGACATTTCAGTTGCCTATAGCTATTTGTATTTTATGCCTTTAGGGATTACAGATCAGTGCAATGTCAGTTTTAATAATCTTCATTTTATCATGTTATTTCAAGCTAATTTGCTTCTATAGCTCTGTTAAAGCTGCTGCTCTTCAGCAGGTCATGGATTACTTCCCCTTTTGAAAAATGTGTTAAAAATCAGGTTGACTCTCAGTACTAAGTAAGCAGGTTTTATGTTTTAACAGAAAATACATTTGTTTATGTTTGGAGCTAACCCATTGAGTTGTCAGTTTTTAAGCTTTTCATATATTTTGCAATATCTACAGGTTCTGTGACAGTTCAGTGAGTGTTGAATCAGTAACTGATAAGGACAGCTATAGTTTGTGGCTAAAATGGCCGTTAATATCTATGTGTGTGAAAAGGAAGTTATTAAACAGAATCCAGTGATGCCATATTAGGCAAAGTAAGATGACTAATTGCTTGATCCACCTCTCTGAGAACGCAGCTTTGAAAGACTTTGCACAATACACCATTGAACCAAAAAAGAAACACTGTTTCAAATGCAAAAGTTCTTACCACAAGGTTTTATGCAGTTCATATAAAGAACTCGGATGAACCCAGATCATTTCTTTTTGAATCTGCAGGTATTTAATGCACCTAATCATTGACAGGGTTGTCTTTTTTCATGTATGAATAAACTAATGATTAAACTAATGACTCAGTTATTGACATTCGTTATTATAAGTGGCACTGCAGATATGAGCCAGTAATACACACCATTCAGTCATGAACATCCCTCTATGTGTGTTGTGCATTGTACCAGGATACTTGTTTTCTTCAGACTTTAAAAAATAACGTGTTGTTTCATTTCATCGAGTGTTTAAGCTGCACCTTCTCAACTATATTGTGTATAATGTGATATAGAAGTTTTAGCTGTAAACGTGGTAGTCTAATGAGAGAGGAAGTAACAGCCAGCAGTGTTTAGAGAAACTTCCTGCAAACTTGTTGTAGTGCAAAGAGGGAAGAGGTACAAGAGGAGGAAGAAGAGAAGTAGAGTCAGTTCAGAGCAGAGACACCGAGCAGAGATCACAGAGGAGTGAAGAGACAGAAAGAGGTAACACTAAATCATTTTAAAATTGTTAATGGAAACTGTAAAAAGTATATTCACCCTTCCCTAACTACTGTAATACAATGTGTGTTTTTTTTAATTTATTTATCAGTTGGGAAAATCAAGGATGGGGGAAATAATAAAAAAATAAATATTTCAGGGGACTTACAACTCTACAGAAGATTTGAGCCAAATGTATTAATGTAACTACGGAATCGCTAAACATGCAACATCCTGTATTTAAATATGTACAGTCAGCCATGAAGGTGTCGCTGGTTCAGTTTCATCACCTGAACTTCTTATATGTTGTTTTTTTGTGTGTTTGTGAAATGAAGAGTTTTCCCTGTGGAGGGAGAGACCGATCGTCTTCAGCTTTGAATCAGGATGCTTGTTCTCATCTGGGCGACTCTGCTCTTCTCTGTGAGAGGCAACAGTGCTGATGCAGGTACAATGTGTAACTGTGATATTGTTATGCTTCCAATATTTATCTTTTGAAGCTGCTCACAACACTTTAAGTGCTAAATTGAAATATTTTGAAAAAACAAATGTCAATTCAAGCTCCACATATAAGTATTTTTTCTGTTCTTGTTGGTTGTAGAGTGTTAAAATTAGGATGATCGACAACATCTAATCATTTTCAGGGGATAATCTGGGATAGACTGGTTTTAAATAAAATTTTAATTTAAGAATTAATTTACCAAATTTTGAAAAAAAAAGTTGGATGTTCAATATAGGAATGATATAAGTTTTGCATCAATCAGAGAGGATTCTGATAACACTGGATGAGACATTATCGACCTCATACATCAACTAATGGATTAATGTAGATACTTTTCATGAACAGGTTCCTCTCCTGGAGGAAAACAACGCTGCCAATTCACTTATTACTGTATCACTCTTAGTGAAGCCGAAACAAGATAAGAGGCTGGACTCTGTGTTGTGATACCGTGCTCTTTCACTNATTTATTTATCAATTGGGAAAATCAAGGATGGGGGGTGAGATTGTACATTTTTATTTCAAATGAGCTGTTACAAATGAGAAAAGTTTATTTATTCTGCAGCTCTCTGGAAAGTGCTTCAAAATAAACATTTCAGGGGACTTACAACTCTACAGAAGATTTGAGCCAAATGTATTAATGTAACTACGGAATCGCTAAACATGCAACATCCTGTATTTAAATATGTACAGTCAGCCATGAAGGTGTCGCTGGTTCAGTTTCATCACCTGAACTTCTTATATGTTGTTTTTTTGTGTGTTTGTGAAATGAAGAGTTTTCCCTGTGGAGGGAGAGACCGATCGTCTTCAGCTTTGAATCAGGATGCTTGTTCTCATCTGGGCGACTCTGCTCTTCTCTGTGAGAGGCAACAGTGCTGATGCAGGTACAATGTGTAACTGTGATATTGTTATGCTTCCAATATTTATCTTTTGAAGCTGCTCACAACACTTTAAGTGCTAAATTGAAATATTTTGAAAAAACAAATGTCAATTCAAGCTCCACATATAAGTATTTTTTGTGTTTCTGTTGGTTGTAGAGTGTTAAAATTAGGATGATCGACAACATCTAATCATTTTCAGGGGATAATCTGGGATAGACTGGTTTAAATATTTTAATTTAAGAATTCATTTAAAAAAATTTGAAAAAGTTGGATGTTCAATATAGGAATAATATAACTTTTGCATCAATCAGAGAGGATTCTGATAACACTGGATGAGACAATGTCGACCTCATACATCAACTAATGGATTAATGTAGATACTTTTCATGAACAGGTTCCTCTCCTGGAGGAAAACAACGCTGCCAATTCACTTATTACTGTATCACTCTTAGTGAAGCCGAAACAAGATAAGAGGCTGGACTCTGTGTTGTGATACCGTGCTCTTTCACTGTTGCTGCTGGTTTTGATGTCAAAAGTGTAATTTGATTCAAATGTGATCCAGCTGTTAAAAGCCTGGGTCTTTATGAAACCTAATGACAGAATTTTTTATTTTTTATTGTATGTGTGGTTTGGACGAACTAATCCTTTAATGAGGCAAAAATGTAATGTTTGGCTTATGTCGTCCTCTGGTGGAACTGAAACAACAGTGACAGATTTTCTCCTAATAACATTCCTGCCATACCTCAGACTTAGTGGCTGTTCAAAATATTTAACAATAATCTTTATAATCCAATTTGAAGCCAATAATGACCTCCATGCTGACTCTGCTCATCGACAAACTCTTCTTAATGCTCTTTTTATATTTGCTCTCCCTTCAGCTCTGAGTCAGAAGCCCACACTGACCATGTCACTACTTCTACACTGACATTGTCACCTAATTTTGGGGGCCTTTTGTGTAGAGTCTGACCGGTATTTGATTTTTGGGGCTGATGCCGATACCGATATTAGAGAGTAAAAGAATTCAGATATCGATATGTTGGCTGATATACATATATATATATAAACAGTTGTGAAAAAGATATTTTATGAAAGCAGGATATTTTAAAGTTTAACAATAAACTTTATTTTCCAAAATGACATCAGTGCACTGAAGCGGTAAATTTCACTGGGAATTAAATAAATTAACTATAAAAATAACTTTGAATTATTATTGACTTATTAATAAAGTATAAATAAAAAACATAAGAACAAATATGTAAATATATTATATATACTTGAATGAAAACAAAAGATCATATATACATAAAATGCTGCCTATATAACTTGACTTGACCCGAGCATTTCCACTGCATTATTACTTCTTAATAAAAGTATTCATATCAGCACATATCGGAAAATATATGCGCCGATACTGACATATCTGTGATATAAATGATATATTAATTAAATGTTAATTAAATGTTTGCTAAAATATCAGTCTTGTGTTAAGAGAATAGTCTTTACTTGTCTCAGTTGCTGCAGTAAATGGTTCAGAGGGCTTAAACATTGGACAGGGGCCCTGGAACATGGCTGGGATTATAGATAATTGTTCTTGTGCTCTTGTTGTAAAGATTATTGTGATAAATTCAATGATACAGAATGTTTCAAGAACTGAGCACAAAGTGCTTTACCATAAAAGAAAGTGGTCAAAGCCCTGCACAAAGTGTGTTAGTCTAGAAACTACAGAATAACTGAACGTGATGATGATGTTAACTGTGGAGTTTCCTTTGGTTCAGTTCCTGCCTGTTTATTGCATTTTTAGTACAAAGTTTGTCCTGTGGAGAGAGACTGACTGTCTCAAGCATCAAAGGATGTTTGTTCTCATCTGGGCGACTCTGTTTTTCTCTGTGAGAAGCAGCAATGCTGATACAGGTATTCAATTTTTATTTTTAATCTTGTTTTGTTGCCAACATTAAAGATATTTATGAAATAATTAGCAATAATTTGCCAAAATAAATGTACTTATGAAGATCCTCCAGACAAGCTTTCAAATTAAAGTATTTAGTTTTTCCACACTGAATTTACCAGCATATTACACATTACTCACAACATCTATTCACATGGAAACTCTAGGATAGATAGTTAATTGTGCATTTATTTATTTTTTTATTTACCACATATATTATGAATAATGAAGTGTGTTAATTACTGAAATTCTATTGTGTTCTTTGGTCAACACTTCTAACAGCAGTTATATAACTAAGATACAGTCGATGTACTATATGACATTTCTTCATCATTTATTTAATGTCATGGTGTAACTTTCTCATTCCCTGTTTCTGTCTTACTGTTGCATTAACAGGTGCATCAGTGGGAGGAAGACAACAATGTTTACGCTTCCTATATGGATACTGTATCACTCTGCCTGAAGGAGAAATAACAGCTGAGGCCGGACTCTGTGTTGTGATACCGTGCTCTTTCACTACTAGTTATAGCTTTACACCCCAAAAGCTAGTTTGGTACAAATGTGAACCAACTGAAGAAAAATGTAGTGATTCAGACGTTATATTCCACACTAACAAAAACAACATAAAAATTCAGTCTGAGTTTAGAGGGCGAGTGTCACAGTTGGAGCCTGATGTGAGTCAGAGGAACTGCAGCATCATCATCAATGACCTGAAGGAGTCAGACTCTGGATCATATCAATTCAGAGTTAATGGTATTCTGAATGGAAGATCAGATGGGTTGACATACCCTCCAAGGGCAACTGTCTCTATTAAAGGTAAGAAGAACTACAATAAACATATAAAGTGAAATGTTGTGCCTTTTGAACTGCACTGACATATCTGGTGTATTTACAGTCTTAATGGGACATAAAGTAATGTTTGGCATTTGTCGACCTCTGTGGGCAGCCAGTTCCTACTGGTTCCCTCATTGAAGAGTTTATCAAAATATCAGATTAATTGAACCCAAATTTAAGTGAAAGATGACCTTCAGGCTGCTCACCTGATTCCACTTATGGACTGGTCTCCCTTCAGCTCTGACTCAGAAGCCCGAGGTGACGATTCCTCCTCTGACAGAGGGACAGCAGACCACACTGACCTGCACTGCTCCTGGTCTCTGCTCTGGATCTGATCCTCAAATCACCTGGACGTGGAGAGGAGCAGGAGAGAAAGGCTCCCACATCACAGGAAACATCACTGATTTCAAGACTGAGAGTCTGTCCGCTGTCACACAGAAACACAGTTCAAATTTGACCTTTAACCCTTCAGCTGAACACCACGGCACCAGTGTCACCTGTAAGGTCAGCTTCACAGGAAACGCTGCAACAGAGGAGACAGTGACTCTGAATGTGACCTGTGAGTAGCACATACTGTACTTCACTGAGATTCGCTCTTTCTGAGGGTTTTCTGAACTGTGTTGAATGTTACATCATCATCTGTGTTCTTGAATTTAGTGATGCTATATAATTGTGCAACATGTCTTTTTGTGTCATAGATGTGAAGGAAATTAGAGTCACTGGGGATACAAGTGTGAAGGAGGGTGAGACTGTGAATCTGACCTGCAGTGTTGACAGTTTCCCTCCATTACTCATCGTGTGGACTAAACTGTCCGACCTAAACATTCAAAATGGAACAGAAACTAATCTGCACAACGACACATTAACTGACCTGCAGAACGACACTGAAACTTACCTGCAGCAAGGAAGTGGAGTGGCCACTCTCTCCATCTCTAATGTGACAGAAGATGAATCTGGGCTGTACATCTGCACAGCAAAACATCTGAATAACAGCTGGAAGAAAAATGTGAATGTAACAGTGATATGTAAGTACATTGTTCTACATTGTGTTTTCAGATGGTAAATTAATAGTACTGTAGTTTTTTCGTAGCAGATAACTGAAACTATGAGTTTACTACAGACACCAAATTTAATAACCCTCCCAATTCACCCTCAATAACTTGCCCTACCCTGCACCTTCAAATGTGCAATATTTTAGGCCATTTTCATCATTTCTAACTGCATGTCTTTTACTGTACTGACGTTTAATGGTGTCTTTTAGTTTCTGTTGTAACTTAGATTTTGTGCTTTGTTGCTGTGTGACAGCTTTCAGGTGGTCGTCATCTTCACCACAGCCACATGTTTAGAATAATAAAAACTTGTGTTGTTGTTAAAGGGATGGTTCACGTCATATGATGTGGGGTTGTATGACGTGGTCATGCATAGTCGGTGTATTTCCTGCAATAGATTCAGACTGACACGCTGCCATTTAGGAGAGGCAGCAGGGAACATGGCACACTAGCAGAGAGATTTGTGCTACTGTGAACAGCAGAAAAAATGTGTTTTAGACACTTTTAAAAGACGCCCCCGAAACAGTTAGATATACGCTTCATGTAGAATATTTTCAGGTCATTATCTTCCCATCAAAACAGCACTTTCCTTTGGTCCTACATTGTTCTGCTGAACTGCCATATTCCTACACACAAGTGCACCTACAGTGTGAACTGTATTATGCCACAGTCGCAGGTCAGCTGAGTGAATCAGAAAGAGCTAAACTTCACTTTGTGGTGACGAGAAGATGAAGCACTGGAAATATTCTAAATTAAGCGTACATTTAAACAGATATTGGATTGTTTCTGTAGGCGGCTTTTGTCTAAAACATGTTTTTTTCTGCTGGCCCCGTGCACAGCAGCACATCGCTCAGCTTCTGTGCCATTGATCCCAGCTGCTTCTCTAAACTGGCAGCGCACTGATCTGAATATACTGCAGGTAACACACTGACTGTGCAGGACTACCTCACACAACCCCACGTCAAATAACCCAAACTATCACTTTAATGTCACTCTATGGCATTTTGAAATGTATTAAACTTTAGCACCCTCTAGTGGTAGTATTTAAAAACATAGACTGTGGCAGACTGCTTAAGTACATGCAATCACAAAAACTTATATACTTAACTGATACCTATATTTATACAGTTTTATGTAAAGAATTGACAATATGGCTGTTTTTTGGTACTTTTTTAGAACTCCTAAAATTACTCTGAAGTTGCACTACTGTATGTGATATATACAATGAATTGCTTTACTTAAAGATGTTTTGAATTGATTAGAAAAAGTTCTTCATCTGTCCCCTCCCTCTTTATATTCAGCTCAAATGTATGTATGTTTAAAATGTGCTTCACAGATATGAGAGAACCTGGGATCACTGGGGATACAACTGTTAAGAAGGGAAGTGCTCTGAATCTGACCTGCAGCCTTGAAAGTTTCCCTCCATCTCTTATTACATGGACTAAACTTGGCCTCAATACAAACCTGCACAATGGAACTAACCTGCAGAGCAACACTGGATCTGCCAGACTTCTCATCCCTAATGTGACCGCAGAAGATTCTGGACAGTACGTCTGTACAGCAAAACACCTGGACACGAATGTGACTATTTATGCTGATGTGACAGTGACTTGTAAGTAGACTGTACTAATCTTTTTGAGAAGGAGGTTTATGTTCACATTTTAATCTGTCAGCATATTGTTGTGATGTTGTGATCCTGCTTGTGTGTTTACAGGGTTTTCAAAGATCTCAAAAAACTCTAGATGTGAGGTTCAGTCGGAGCTCCTGACCTGTGTGTGTATCACTGAGGGGATTCCCTTACCCACCATCAAATGGCCGCTGTTGAAGAACTACACTGAGTACTCAGTCATTACCACTGTGACAAACCACACAGTCAACAGCACCGTCATTCTCACTGTAAAAGATCCCAGCAACACTGTTGTTGACTGTGTCAGCGGCAATGAAAATGGGGAAGCAAAGATGAACCTCAACATCCAAAAAAACTCTATCACACAAGGTGGTACATGTTCTCAACCACAACACTGCTACCATAGACCACTGCTTTATGACGTTTTTATGACCTATTTTACCTCTTTTGTTCAGACACATATTGGGCAAGCTTTCGCATGTATATAATTGTTCAGAAACACATGGGCATCAACATTTTTTCTTTTGTTCCCTCTGATTGCAGAACCATCCAATCCATTATTAAAAAGTATTTCACGGTTGGAAACCATCATTGCCTTTTTGATTGGTGTTCTTCTTTCAGCAATCATCTGCTGTTTCGCAAAAAAATGCCACAGGTGCACTATTAATTTGATTAATTATTTCTTAGGTTTTCTTAGTGGATAATTATACATGTAAATATCTTGCTGTTTAATTACGTTTACTCTTCTTTTTTTTCAGAAAAAAAGCGAACTCTGGAAATCTGGATGAGACTGTGGAGATGGTGACCAGTCAAGAGGATCCACTGGTATTTATATTGATTCATCTTATAGTATATATATCAGTTAATGGTTTGAGATACTCCCTATCTCTTTCTTAAACAACCATGTGCATGTTTAGTCCATTTTTTACAAATAATGTACAGATAGCAGTACTGCTGACCATTATGGAGAACTTTGTGTTTTTTTATTTTAGACGTGTGAATGTGGTTTCCGTTTCAGTCACAGACACTTTATTCAGGGAACCAACCATAATTACCAAACGACAACACAATTGCATTGTACAGAGAAGGCGCTTCTCTTGGAGTGAGCTCTCAAAGACTCTGAGCAGCAACAGAGAGTCTGTTATATGAACCAATCCCCTCTTAACAAACTTTTAACATACGTCGACATGAAACCCTGCAGTAATGCAGCACATAAGGAGGAGGTTGGTGTGGTGAAGGGAGGTACAGCATCAGCTGAGTAATGGTGACAAGGGTCAGGTTTTAAATGCTGCTTTGTACACCTGCATTAATATGACTGGACGTCATTAGTCAGCTTGTAGCCAAGCAGTTGATGAATGAGCCACTGATGGTGAAGTCTAAATGAAGCAGCTCATGTCAATCAACTCATGCAAGCATAACTTTATGTATATCTATGCTTGATTCATTTCCTACATGAAAATCAAGTTGCAGAGCGCTGAAAGTTGCAGACCTGCAAACTTGAGATACTGTTTATTTTATCACAGTCGACACCATGTCTTCTTCTATGGTCAGAGTTCCCGTTTTGTTGCTTTGCAATGCACTTTTAAATAGACTGATTTGAAAAGACTGTTCTGGATGACCATATAACAGTAATCTAACCATCACACAAAGCAGATACATACATAAGTGAAAAGACTCAAGCTGTAGCCGGGAGGAACAGAAACATGGCTATGACTTAAAAAGAATAGTTGGCAGCAATGCAAAATATCCCAGACAGAGAGAGTTAATGCATAGTGTAGAGTTTTTGGGCTTGTAGCAGCTGCTGAATCAGTCATATCATTTACATTGTACCTGGCAGATACATGATGGTCAAGCAGTAGAAGATGATCAGACCCACGGCCGAAAGGGAGCTGAAGATGCAGCTGTGGCAGCAGAGAAAACAGCCCCTGTACTGGACACTGGGCCAAAAGACGTGGAGTACGCCAGCATTGACTTCTCACTGTTGAAAAGAAGGAGTCTCAGGCAGGCGGCAAAGAAACAAGAGACCGCAGAGACAGAGTATGCTGAAATCAAAAAAGAAGTAAAAGAGGAAAGAGAAGACGACGGTGGAGAAGAAGGTGAAATGTTGGAGGGGAAAGAGGAGAGGGTCATGAAGGAGGAGGATGAGGAGACAAAATGCTGTGTCCCAGGAGAGGAGGAAGGGGAGGACATGGCGGTGTACTCCAATGTAAAGGATATAATGGGTGAGATGTAAGGATTGTGTCTTGGAAATGCCTGAAGATAAAGTGTCATTGCTCTCATCAGATGTAATGGATTAACACCACCAGCGCTGTGATCTTCAAAAGCCAAATTCAGCTTGTGATAAACTGTGACTGAGATACGTAACACCTCTACATTTTTGGTGCTATGCATCTGCACTCATTTGACTCAAGGTGGACTGGAAGTTGGGCAGAATTTCCTCATTCAAGTGTTATTGTGCTGTAGTATGTTGTGCCCTTTTGGTCCAAGTGGTTATCTGTTTTTGGTAATAAATGTCAGTCCGTCCGCCACCTTGATTCAGACTAAAAAATCGAAACCATTGAACAAACTGCCTTCAAACTTTGTACAGACATGATATAGATTAGATTATATACAGTACACTGAAAGAGTAAGATCCCTTCCTAGAGTAGTTCCATTGTACGCAGTGTCATCTACTGATCTCATTCTCTGCAAAGTAAGCATTACAAGATGGAGTTAATGAGACTTCAGCGGTCTGAATTTGACAAATCAAGAAGGTGTCCCTAGAATATATACCCAATATCAGTTTCCTTGTTTCTTGCTGATTTGCAGTGGGTGGATGGTAATGACATTTCAGTTGCCTATAGCTATTTGTATTTTATGCCTTTAGGGATTACAGATCAGTGCAATGTCAGTTTTAATAATCTTCATTTTATCATGTTATTTCAAGCTAATTTGCTTCTATAGCTCTGTTAAAGCTGCTGCTCTTCAGCAGGTCATGGATTACTTCCCCTTTTGAAAAATGTGTTAAAAATCAGGTTGACTCTCAGTACTAAGTAAGCAGGTTTTATGTTTTAACAGAAAATACATTTGTTTATGTTTGGAGCTAACCCATTGAGTTGTCAGTTTTTAAGCTTTTCATATATTTTGCAATATCTACAGGTTCTGTGACAGTTCAGTGAGTGTTGAATCAGTAACTGATAAGGACAGCTATAGTTTGTGGCTAAAATGGCCGTTAATATCTATGTGTGTGAAAAGGAAGTTATTAAACAGAATCCAGTGATGCCATATTAGGCAAAGTAAGATGACTAATTGCTTGATCCACCTCTCTGAGAACGCAGCTTTGAAAGACTTTGCACAATACACCATTGAACCAAAAAAGAAACACTGTTTCAAATGCAAAAGTTCTTACCACAAGGTTTTATGCAGTTCATATAAAGAACTCGGATGAACCCAGATCATTTCTTTTTGAATCTGCAGGTATTTAATGCACCTAATCATTGACAGGGTTGTCTTTTTTCATGTATGAATAAACTAATGATTAAACTAATGACTCAGTTATTGACATTCGTTATTATAAGTGGCACTGCAGATATGAGCCAGTAATACACACCATTCAGTCATGAACATCCCTCTATGTGTGTTGTGCATTGTACCAGGATACTTGTTTTCTTCAGACTTTAAAAAATAACGTGTTGTTTCATTTCATCGAGTGTTTAAGCTGCACCTTCTCAACTATATTGTGTATAATGTGATATAGAAGTTTTAGCTGTAAACGTGGTAGTCTAATGAGAGAGGAAGTAACAGCCAGCAGTGTTTAGAGAAACTTCCTGCAAACTTGTTGTAGTGCAAAGAGGGAAGAGGTACAAGAGGAGGAAGAAGAGAAGTAGAGTCAGTTCAGAGCAGAGACACCGAGCAGAGATCACAGAGGAGTGAAGAGACAGAAAGAGGTAACACTAAATCATTTTAAAATTGTTAATGGAAACTGTAAAAAGTATATTCACCCTTCCCTAACTACTGTAATACAATGTGTGTTTTTTTTAATTTATTTATCAGTTGGGAAAATCAAGGATGGGGGAAATAATAAAAAAATAAATATTTCAGGGGACTTACAACTCTACAGAAGATTTGAGCCAAATGTATTAATGTAACTACGGAATCGCTAAACATGCAACATCCTGTATTTAAATATGTACAGTCAGCCATGAAGGTGTCGCTGGTTCAGTTTCATCACCTGAACTTCTTATATGTTGTTTTTTTGTGTGTTTGTGAAATGAAGAGTTTTCCCTGTGGAGGGAGAGACCGATCGTCTTCAGCTTTGAATCAGGATGCTTGTTCTCATCTGGGCGACTCTGCTCTTCTCTGTGAGAGGCAACAGTGCTGATGCAGGTACAATGTGTAACTGTGATATTGTTATGCTTCCAATATTTATCTTTTGAAGCTGCTCACAACACTTTAAGTGCTAAATTGAAATATTTTGAAAAAACAAATGTCAATTCAAGCTCCACATATAAGTATTTTTTCTGTTCTTGTTGGTTGTAGAGTGTTAAAATTAGGATGATCGACAACATCTAATCATTTTCAGGGGATAATCTGGGATAGACTGGTTTTAAATAAAATTTTAATTTAAGAATTAATTTACCAAATTTTGAAAAAAAAAGTTGGATGTTCAATATAGGAATGATATAAGTTTTGCATCAATCAGAGAGGATTCTGATAACACTGGATGAGACAATGTCGACCTCATACATCAACTACTGGATTAATGTAGATACTTTTCATGAACAGGTTCCTCTCCTGGAGGAAAACAACGCTGCCAATTCACTTATTACTGTATCACTCTTAGTGAAGCCGAAACAAGATAAGAGGCTGGACTCTGTGTTGTGATACCGTGCTCTTTCACTGTTGCTGCTGGTTTTGATGTCAAAAGTGTAATTTGATTCAAATGTGATCCAGCTGTTAAAAGCCTGGGTCTTTATGAAACCTAATGACAGAATTTTTTATTTTTTATTGTATGTGTGGTTTGGACGAACTAATCCTTTAATGAGGCAAAAATGTAATGTTTGGCTTATGTCGTCCTCTGGTGGAACTGAAACAACAGTGACAGATTTTCTCCTAATAACATTCCTGCCATACCTCAGACTTAGTGGCTGTTCAAAATATTTAACACAATATCTTATAATCCAATTTGAAGCCAATAATGACCTCCATGCTGACTCTGCTTCATCGACAAACTCTTCTTAATGCTCTTTTTATATTTGCTCTCCCTTCAGCTCTGAGTCAGAAGCCCACACCTGACCAGATATTCACGTACTACTTCATTCACTGACATGTCACCTAATTTTGGGGGCCTTTTGTGTAGAGTCTGACCGGTATTTGATTTTTGGGCTGATGCCGATACCGATATTAGAGAGTAAAAGAATTCAGATATTATATGTGGCTGATATACATATATATATATAAAACAGTTGTGAAAAAGATATTTTATGAAAGCAGGATATTTTAAAGTTTAACAATAAAACTTTATTTTCCAAAATGACATCAGTGCACTGAAGCGGTAAATTTCACTGGGAATTAAATAAATTAACTATAAAAATAACTTTGAATTATTATTGACTTATTAATAAAGTATAAATAAAAAACATAAGAACAAATATGTAAATATATTATATATACTTGAATGAAACAAAAGATCATATATATAACATAAATGCTGCCTATATAACTTGACTTGACCCGAGCATTTCCATCTGCATTATTTCTCTTATTAAATAAGTATTCATATCAGCACATATCGGAAAATATGCGCCGATACTGACATATCTGTGATATAAATGATATTATTAATTAAATGTTAATTAAATGTTTGCTAAAAATATCAGTCTTGTGTGTTAAGAGAATAGTCTTTACTTGTCTCAGTTGCTGCAGAAAATAGGTTCAGAGGGCTTAAACATTGGACAGGGGCCCTGGAACATGGCTGGATTATAGATAATTGTTCTTGTGCTCTTGTTGTAAAGATTATTGTGATAAATTCAATGATACAGAATGTTTCAAGAACTGAGCACAAAGTGCTTTACCATAAAAGAAAGTGGTCAAAGCCCTGCACAAAGTGTGTTAGTCTAGAAACTACAGAATAAACTGACAGGATGATGATGATTAACTGTGGAGTTTCCTTTGGTTCAGTTCCCTGCTGTTTATTGCATTTTAGTACAAAGTTTGTCCTGTGGAGAGAGACTGACGTCTCAAGCATCAAGGATGTTTGTTCTCATCTGGCGCGACTCTGTTTTTTCTCTGTGAGAAGCAGCAATGCTGATACAGGTATTCAATTTTTATTTTAATCTTGTTTTGTGCCAACATTAAAGATATTTATGAAATAATTAGCAATATATTAGCCAAAATAAAATTACTGTATGAAGATCTCCAGACAAGTTTCAAATTAAAAGTATTTAGTTTTTGCCACACTAACTGAATTTACCGAGCCATATTACACATTACTCACAAACATCTATTCACATGGAAACTCTAGGATAGATAGTTAATTGTGCATTTTATTTATTTTTTATTTACCACATATATTTATGAATAATGAAGTGTGTTAATTACTGAAATTCTATTGTGTTCTTTGGTCAACACTGCAGGTTCAGAATTCCACAGT
>NW_019174788.1:2633014-2760639 GCF_002260705.1 Seriola dumerili | reverse complement strand
AGACAATGTCGACCTCATACATCAACTACTGGATTAATGTAGATAGATTTTAATGAATGGGATCTCTCTTCATCAATGATCTCTTCTTGTATCATTAAAAGCTAACATCTTTATTTCTCTTTTTCACTCTTTTCATGAACAGGTTCCTCTCCTACAGGAAAAAAATGCTGCCAAAATACTCATCACTGTATCCTCATTCAAGAGACAGAAATAACATCAGAGGCTGGACTCTGTGTTGTGATACCGTGCTCTTTCACTGTTGCTGCTGGTTTTGATGTCAAAAGTGTAATTTGGTACAAATGTGATCCAGCTGATAAAAAAGATTGTAAATCTGACACACCGATATTTAACTCCAGTAACAACGGAAATGCTCAGTCTGGGTTACACTGACCATGTCACTACTTCTACACTGACATTGTCACCTAATTTTGGGGGCCTTTTGTGTAGAGTCTGACCGGTATTTGATTTTTGGGGCTGATGCCGATACCGATATTAGAGAGTAAAAGAATTCAGATATTGATATGTTGGCTGATATACATATATATATATAAACAGTTGTGAAAAAGATATTTTATGAAAGCAGGATATTTTAAAGTTTAACAATAAACTTTATTTTCCAAAATGACATCAGTGCACTGAAGCGGTAAATTTCACTGGGAATTAAATAAATTAACTATAAAAATAACTTTGAATTATTATTGACTTATTAATAAAGTATAAATAAAAAACATAAGAACAAATATGTAAATATATTATATATACTTGAATGAAAACAAAAGATCATATATACATAAAATGCTGCCTATATAACTTGACTTGACCCGAGCATTTCCACTGCATTATTACTTCTTAATAAAAGTATTCATATCAGCACATATCGGAAAATATATGCGCCGATACTGACATATCTGTGATATAAATGATATATTAATTAAATGTTAATTAAATGTTTGCTAAAATATCAGTCTTGTGTTAAGAGAATAGTCTTTACTTGTCTCAGTTGCTGCAGTAAATGGTTCAGAGGGCTTAAACATTGGACAGGGGCCCTGGAACATGGCTGGGATTATAGATAATTGTTCTTGTGCTCTTGTTGTAAAGATTATTGTGATAAATTCAATGATACAGAATGTTTCAAGAACTGAGCACAAAGTGCTTTACCATAAAAGAAAGTGGTCAAAGCCCTGCACAAAGTGTGTTAGTCTAGAAACTACAGAATAACTGAACGTGATGATGATGTTAACTGTGGAGTTTCCTTTGGTTCAGTTCCTGCCTGTTTATTGCATTTTTAGTACAAAGTTTGTCCTGTGGAGAGAGACTGACTGTCTCAAGCATCAAAGGATGTTTGTTCTCATCTGGGCGACTCTGTTTTTCTCTGTGAGAAGCAGCAATGCTGATACAGGTATTCAATTTTTATTTTTAATCTTGTTTTGTTGCCAACATTAAAGATATTTATGAAATAATTAGCAATAATTTGCCAAAATAAATGTACTTATGAAGATCCTCCAGACAAGCTTTCAAATTAAAGTATTTAGTTTTTCCACACTGAATTTACCAGCATATTACACATTACTCACAACATCTATTCACATGGAAACTCTAGGATAGATAGTTAATTGTGCATTTATTTATTTTTTTATTTACCACATATATTATGAATAATGAAGTGTGTTAATTACTGAAATTCTATTGTGTTCTTTGGTCAACACTTCTAACAGCAGTTATATAACTAAGATACAGTCGATGTACTATATGACATTTCTTCATCATTTATTTAATGTCATGGTGTAACTTTCTCATTCCCTGTTTCTGTCTTACTGTTGCATTAACAGGTGCATCAGTGGGAGGAAGACAACAATGTTTACGCTTCCTATATGGATACTGTATCACTCTGCCTGAAGGAGAAATAACAGCTGAGGCCGGACTCTGTGTTGTGATACCGTGCTCTTTCACTACTAGTTATAGCTTTACACCCCAAAAGCTAGTTTGGTACAAATGTGAACCAACTGAAGAAAAATGTAGTGATTCAGACGTTATATTCCACACTAACAAAAACAACATAAAAATTCAGTCTGAGTTTAGAGGGCGAGTGTCACAGTTGGAGCCTGATGTGAGTCAGAGGAACTGCAGCATCATCATCAATGACCTGAAGGAGTCAGACTCTGGATCATATCAATTCAGAGTTAATGGTATTCTGAATGGAAGATCAGATGGGTTGACATACCCTCCAAGGGCAACTGTCTCTATTAAAGGTAAGAAGAACTACAATAAACATATAAAGTGAAATGTTGTGCCTTTTGAACTGCACTGACATATCTGGTGTATTTACAGTCTTAATGGGACATAAAGTAATGTTTGGCATTTGTCGACCTCTGTGGGCAGCCAGTTCCTACTGGTTCCCTCATTGAAGAGTTTATCAAAATATCAGATTAATTGAACCCAAATTTAAGTGAAAGATGACCTTCAGGCTGCTCACCTGATTCCACTTATGGACTGGTCTCCCTTCAGCTCTGACTCAGAAGCCCGAGGTGACGATTCCTCCTCTGACAGAGGGACAGCAGACCACACTGACCTGCACTGCTCCTGGTCTCTGCTCTGGATCTGATCCTCAAATCACCTGGACGTGGAGAGGAGCAGGAGAGAAAGGCTCCCACATCACAGGAAACATCACTGATTTCAAGACTGAGAGTCTGTCCGCTGTCACACAGAAACACAGTTCAAATTTGACCTTTAACCCTTCAGCTGAACACCACGGCACCAGTGTCACCTGTAAGGTCAGCTTCACAGGAAACGCTGCAACAGAGGAGACAGTGACTCTGAATGTGACCTGTGAGTAGCACATACTGTACTTCACTGAGATTCGCTCTTTCTGAGGGTTTTCTGAACTGTGTTGAATGTTACATCATCATCTGTGTTCTTGAATTTAGTGATGCTATATAATTGTGCAACATGTCTTTTTGTGTCATAGATGTGAAGGAAATTAGAGTCACTGGGGATACAAGTGTGAAGGAGGGTGAGACTGTGAATCTGACCTGCAGTGTTGACAGTTTCCCTCCATTACTCATCGTGTGGACTAAACTGTCCGACCTAAACATTCAAAATGGAACAGAAACTAATCTGCACAACGACACATTAACTGACCTGCAGAACGACACTGAAACTTACCTGCAGCAAGGAAGTGGAGTGGCCACTCTCTCCATCTCTAATGTGACAGAAGATGAATCTGGGCTGTACATCTGCACAGCAAAACATCTGAATAACAGCTGGAAGAAAAATGTGAATGTAACAGTGATATGTAAGTACATTGTTCTACATTGTGTTTTCAGATGGTAAATTAATAGTACTGTAGTTTTTTCGTAGCAGATAACTGAAACTATGAGTTTACTACAGACACCAAATTTAATAACCCTCCCAATTCACCCTCAATAACTTGCCCTACCCTGCACCTTCAAATGTGCAATATTTTAGGCCATTTTCATCATTTCTAACTGCATGTCTTTTACTGTACTGACGTTTAATGGTGTCTTTTAGTTTCTGTTGTAACTTAGATTTTGTGCTTTGTTGCTGTGTGACAGCTTTCAGGTGGTCGTCATCTTCACCACAGCCACATGTTTAGAATAATAAAAACTTGTGTTGTTGTTAAAGGGATGGTTCACGTCATATGATGTGGGGTTGTATGACGTGGTCATGCATAGTCGGTGTATTTCCTGCAATAGATTCAGACTGACACGCTGCCATTTAGGAGAGGCAGCAGGGAACATGGCACACTAGCAGAGAGATTTGTGCTACTGTGAACAGCAGAAAAAATGTGTTTTAGACACTTTTAAAAGACGCCCCCGAAACAGTTAGACATACGCTTCATGTAGAATATTTTCAGGTCATTATCTTCCCATCAAAACAGCACTTTCCTTTGGTCCTACATTGTTCTGCTGAACTGCCATATTCCTACACACAAGTGCACCTACAGTGTGAACTGTATTATGCCACAGTCGCAGGTCAGCTGAGTGAATCAGAAAGAGCTAAACTTCACTTTGTGGTGACGAGAAGATGAAGCACTGGAAATATTCTAAATTAAGCGTACATTTAAACAGATATTGGATTGTTTCTGTAGGCGGCTTTTGTCTAAAACATGTTTTTTTCTGCTGGCCCCGTGCACAGCAGCACATCGCTCTGCTTCTGTGCCATTGATCCCAGCTGCTTCTCTAAACTGGCAGCGCACTGATCTGAATATACTGCAGGTAACACACTGACTGTGCAGGACTACCTCACACAACCCCACGTCAAATAACCCAAACTATCACTTTAATGTCACTCTATGGCATTTTGAAATGTATTAAACTTTAGCACCCTCTAGTGGTAGTATTTAAAAACATAGACTGTGGCAGACTGCTTAAGTACATGCAATCACAAAAACTTATATACTTAACTGATACCTATATTTATACAGTTTTATGTAAAGAATTGACAATATGGCTGTTTTTTGGTACTTTTTTAGAACTCCTAAAATTACTCTGAAGTTGCACTACTGTATGTGATATATACAATGAATTGCTTTACTTAAAGATGTTTTGAATTGATTAGAAAAAGTTCTTCATCTGTCCCCTCCCTCTTTATATTCAGCTCAAATGTATGTATGTTTAAAATGTGCTTCACAGATATGAGAGAACCTGGGATCACTGGGGATACAACTGTTAAGAAGGGAAGTGCTCTGAATCTGACCTGCAGCCTTGAAAGTTTCCCTCCATCTCTTATTACATGGACTAAACTTGGCCTCAATACAAACCTGCACAATGGAACTAACCTGCAGAGCAACACTGGATCTGCCAGACTTCTCATCCCTAATGTGACCGCAGAAGATTCTGGACAGTACGTCTGTACAGCAAAACACCTGGACACGAATGTGACTATTTATGCTGATGTGACAGTGACTTGTAAGTAGACTGTACTAATCTTTTTGAGAAGGAGGTTTATGTTCACATTTTAATCTGTCAGCATATTGTTGTGATGTTGTGATCCTGCTTGTGTGTTTACAGGGTTTTCAAAGATCTCAAAAAACTCTAGATGTGAGGTTCAGTCGGAGCTCCTGACCTGTGTGTGTATCACTGAGGGGATTCCCTTACCCACCATCAAATGGCCGCTGTTGAAGAACTACACTGAGTACTCAGTCATTACCACTGTGACAAACCACACAGTCAACAGCACCGTCATTCTCACTGTAAAAGATCCCAGCAACACTGTTGTTGACTGTGTCAGCGGCAATGAAAATGGGGAAGCAAAGATGAACCTCAACATCCAAAAAAACTCTATCACACAAGGTGGTACATGTTCTCAACCACAACACTGCTACCATAGACCACTGCTTTATGACGTTTTTATGACCTATTTTACCTCTTTTGTTCAGACACATATTGGGCAAGCTTTCGCATGTATATAATTGTTCAGAAACACATGGGCATCAACATTTTTTCTTTTGTTCCCTCTGATTGCAGAACCATCCAATCCATTATTAAAAAGTATTTCACGGTTGGAAACCATCATTGCCTTTTTGATTGGTGTTCTTCTTTCAGCAATCATCTGCTGTTTCGCAAAAAAATGCCACAGGTGCACTATTAATTTGATTAATTATTTCTTAGGTTTTCTTAGTGGATAATTATACATGTAAATATCTTGCTGTTTAATTACGTTTACTCTTCTTTTTTTTCAGAAAAAAAGCGAACTCTGGAAATCTGGATGAGACTGTGGAGATGGTGACCAGTCAAGAGGATCCGCTGGTATTTATATTGATTCATCTTATAGTATATATATCAGTTAATGGTTTGAGATACTCCCTATCTCTTTCTTAAACAACCATGTGCATGTTTAGTCCATTTTTTACAAATAATGTACAGATAGCAGTACTGCTGACCATTATGGAGAACTTTGTGTTTTTTTATTTTAGACGTGTGAATGTGGTTTCCGTTTCAGTCACAGACACTTTATTCAGGGAACCAACCATAATTACCAAACGACAACACAATTGCATTGTACAGAGAAGGCGCTTCTCTTGGAGTGAGCTCTCAAAGACTCTGAGCAGCAACAGAGAGTCTGTTATATGAACCAATCCCCTCTTAACAAACTTTTAACATACGTCGACATGAAACCCTGCAGTAATGCAGCACATAAGGAGGAGGTTGGGGTGGTGAAGGGAGGTACAGCATCAGCTGAGTAATGGTGACAAGGGTCAGGTTTTAAATGCTGCTTTGTACACCTGCATTAATATGACTGGACGTCATTAGTCAGCTTGTAGCCAAGCAGTTGATGAATGAGCCACTGATGGTGAAGTCTAAATGAAGCAGCTCATGTCAATCAACTCATGCAAGCATAACTTTATGTATATCTATGCTTGATTCATTTCCTACATGAAAATCAAGTTGCAGAGCGCTGAAAGTTGCAGACCTGCAAACTTGAGATACTGTTTATTTTATCACAGTCGACACCATGTCTTCTTCTATGGTCAGAGTTCCCGTTTTGTTGCTTTGCAATGCACTTTTAAATAGACTGATTTGAAAAGACTGTTCTGGATGACCATATAACAGTAATCTAACCATCACACAAAGCAGATACATACATAAGTGAAAAGACTCAAGCTGTAGCCGGGAGGAACAGAAACATGGCTATGACTTAAAAAGAATAGTTGGCAGCAATGCAAAATATCCCAGACAGAGAGAGTTAATGCATAGTGTAGAGTTTTTGGGCTTGTAGCAGCTGCTGAATCAGTCATATCATTTACATTGTACCTGGCAGATACATGATGGTCAAGCAGTAGAAGATGATCAGACCCACGGCCGAAAGGGAGCTGAAGATGCAGCTGTGGCAGCAGAGAAAACAGCCCCTGTACTGGACACTGGGCCAAAAGACGTGGAGTACGCCAGCATTGACTTCTCACTGTTGAAAAGAAGGAGTCTCAGGCAGGCGGCAAAGAAACAAGAGACCGCAGAGACAGAGTATGCTGAAATCAAAAAAGAAGTAAAAGAGGAAAGAGAAGACGACGGTGGAGAAGAAGGTGAAATGTTGGAGGGGAAAGAGGAGAGGGTCATGAAGGAGGAGGATGAGGAGACAAAATGCTGTGTCCCAGGAGAGGAGGAAGGGGAGGACATGGCGGTGTACTCCAATGTAAAGGATATAATGGGTGAGATGTAAGGATTGTGTCTTGGAAATGCCTGAAGATAAAGTGTCATTGCTCTCATCAGATGTAATGGATTAACACCACCAGCGCTGTGATCTTCAAAAGCCAAATTCAGCTTGTGATAAACTGTGACTGAGATACGTAACACCTCTACATTTTTGGTGCTATGCATCTGCACTCATTTGACTCAAGGTGGACTGGAAGTTGGGCAGAATTTCCTCATTCAAGTGTTATTGTGCTGTAGTATGTTGTGCCCTTTTGGTCCAAGTGGTTATCTGTTTTTGGTAATAAATGTCAGTCCGTCCGCCACCTTGATTCAGACTAAAAAATCGAAACCATTGAACAAACTGCCTTCAAACTTTGTACAGACATGATATAGATTAGATTATATACAGTACACTGAAAGAGTAAGATCCCTTCCTAGAGTAGTTCCATTGTACGCAGTGTCATCTACTGATCTCATTCTCTGCAAAGTAAGCATTACAAGATGGAGTTAATGAGACTTCAGCGGTCTGAATTTGACAAATCAAGAAGGTGTCCCTAGAATATATACCCAATATCAGTTTCCTTGTTTCTTGCTGATTTGCAGTGGGTGGATGGTAATGACATTTCAGTTGCCTATAGCTATTTGTATTTTATGCCTTTAGGGATTACAGATCAGTGCAATGTCAGTTTTAATAATCTTCATTTTATCATGTTATTTCAAGCTAATTTGCTTCTATAGCTCTGTTAAAGCTGCTGCTCTTCAGCAGGTCATGGATTACTTCCCCTTTTGAAAAATGTGTTAAAAATCAGGTTGACTCTCAGTACTAAGTAAGCAGGTTTTATGTTTTAACAGAAAATACATTTGTTTATGTTTGGAGCTAACCCATTGAGTTGTCAGTTTTTAAGCTTTTCATATATTTTGCAATATCTACAGGTTCTGTGACAGTTCAGTGAGTGTTGAATCAGTAACTGATAAGGACAGCTATAGTTTGTGGCTAAAATGGCCGTTAATATCTATGTGTGTGAAAAGGAAGTTATTAAACAGAATCCAGTGATGCCATATTAGGCAAAGTAAGATGACTAATTGCTTGATCCACCTCTCTGAGAACGCAGCTTTGAAAGACTTTGCACAATACACCATTGAACCAAAAAAGAAACACACTGTTTCAAATGCAAAAGTTCTTACCACAAGGTTTTATGCAGTTCATATAAAGAACTCGGATGAACCCAGATCATTTCTTTTTGAATCTGCAGGTATTTAATGCGCCTAATCATTGACAGGGTTGTCTTTTTTCATGTATGAATAAACTAATGATTAAACTAATGACTCAGTTATTGACATTTGTTATTATAAGTGGCACTGCAGATATGAGCCAGTAATACACACCATTCAGTCATGAACATCCCTCTATGTGTTGGGCATTGTACCAGGATACGTAGTAGATATACTTGTTTTCTTCAGACCTTAAAAAATAACGTGTTGTTTCATTTCATCGAGTGTTTAAGCTGCACCTTCTCAACTATATTGTGTATAATGTGATATAGAAGTTTTAGCTGTAAACGTGGTAGTCTAATGAGAGAGGAAGTAACAGCCAGCAGTGTTTAGAGAAACTTCCTGCAAACTTGTTGTAGTGCAAAGAGGGAAGAGGTACAAGAGGAGGAAGAAGAGAAGTAGAGTCAGTTCAGAGCAGAGACACCGAGCAGAGATCACAGAGGAGTGAAGAGACAGAAAGAGGTAACACTAAATCATTTTAAAATTGTTAATGGAAACTGTAAAAAGTATATTCACCCTTCCCTAACTACTGTAATACAATGTGTGTTTTTTTATTTATTTATCAATTGGGAAAATCAAGGATGGGGGGTGAGATTGTACATTTTTATTTCAAATGAGCTGTTACAAATGAGAAAAGTTTATTTATTCTGCAGCTCTCTGGAAAGTGCTTCAAAATAAACATTTCAGGGGACTTACAACTCTACAGAAGATTTGAGCCAAATGTATTAATGTAACTACGGAATCGCTAAACATGCAACATCCTGTATTTAAATATGTACAGTCAGCCATGAAGGTGTCGCTGGTTCAGTTTCATCACCTGAACTTCTTATATGTTGTTTTTTTGTGTGTTTGTGAAATGAAGAGTTTTCCCTGTGGAGGGAGAGACCGATCGTCTTCAGCTTTGAATCAGGATGCTTGTTCTCATCTGGGCGACTCTGCTCTTCTCTGTGAGAGGCAACAGTGCTGATGCAGGTACAATGTGTAACTGTGATATTGTTATGCTTCCAATATTTATCTTTTGAAGCTGCTCACAACACTTTAAGTGCTAAATTGAAATATTTTGAAAAAACAAATGTCAATTCAAGCTCCACATATAAGTATTTTTTGTGTTTCTGTTGGTTGTAGAGTGTTAAAATTAGGATGATCCACAACATCTAATCATTTTCAGGGGATAATCTGGGATAGACTGGTTTAAATATTTTAATTTAAGAATTCATTTAAAAAAATTTGAAAAAGTTGGATGTTCAGTATAGGAATAATATAACTTTTGCATCAATCAGAGTGGATTCTGATAACACTGGATGAGACAATGTCGACCTCATACATCAACTACTGGATTAATGTAGATAGATTTTAATGAATGGGATCTGTCTTCATCAATGATCTCTTCTTGTATCATTAAAAGCTAACATCTTTATTTCTCTTTTTCACTCTTTTCATGAACAGGTTCCTCTCCTACAGGAAAAAAATGCTGCCAAAATACTCATCACTGTATCCTCATTCAAGAGACAGAAATAACATCAGAGGCTGGACTCTGTGTTGTGATACCGTGCTCTTTCACTGTTGCTGCTGGTTTTGATGTCAAAAGTGTAATTTGGTACAAATGTGATCCAGCTGATAAAAAAGATTGTAAATCTGACACACCGATATTTAACTCCAGTAACAACGGAAATGCTCAGTCTGGGTTTAGAGGACAAGTGTCACAGTTGGAGCCTGACATGAGTCAGAAAAACTGCAGCATCATCATCAATGACCTGATGGAGTCAGACTCTGGATCATATCGACTAAGAGTTACCGGTCCCCCGAATCAGAAGACGGATGACTGCACATTCAATTCTAAAGCAACTATCAAAGTTACAGGTATCAACAGCTACAGTAAATACCTTATGTACAGTGAAGGTGTTATTTGTTAATGTTACAGTATAATATGCATTTATATGTTTGGCTTCATAGATTATCAAAGAGTTGGTCTGTCCAAATTACAAAGAAGCATTTTTTCACACTTACCTGTAGCTGCATTGAGTCATACAGACATTTTTGTTCTAATGTGAGGTTTCAGCTGCCACTCCAACACATTTTTACTTTACTTATTATTACTTTCTTTATATTTTCATATTTATTTTTGTGATGGCCAAAACATAACAGCAACAGGTCTCTCTGGAACAAGGTTGTGGCCACTCAAAATAATGCACAGGTTTTTTATGGGAACCATCTCCTGCCAAAGAAATAGTCTTAATGAAACCTAATGACAGATTGTGATTTTTTTTGTGTGTGTTCATAGGACAAACTAATCCTTTAATGAGGCAAAATGTAATGTTTGGCTTATGTCGTCCTCTGGTGAAACTGAAACAACAGTGACAGTTGTTCTCTTACAAACATTCCTGCCATTTATATTTGCTCTTCCTGCAGCTCTGACTCAGAAGCCCGAGGTGACGATTCCTCCACTGACAGAGGGACAGCAGACCACACTGACCTGCACTGCTCCTGGTCTCTGCTCTGGATCTGATCCTCAAATCACCTGGACGTGGAGAGGAGCAGGAGAGAAAGGCTCCCACATCACAGGAAACATCACTGATTTCAAGACTGAGAGTCTGACCGCTGTCACACAGAGACACAGTTCAACTTTGACCTTTAACGCTTCAGCTGAACACCACGGCACCAGTGTCACCTGTAAGGTCAGCTTCACAGGAAACGCTACAACAGAGGAGACAGTGACTCTGACCTGTGAGTAGCACATACTGTACTTCATTGTCACATTTAATTTTAACTGTGTAAAGATTTTGCTGAGATTTGCTCTTTCTGAGGGTTTTCTGAACTGTGTTGAATGTTACANAACAGTTGTGAAAAAGATATTTTATGAAAGCAGGATATTTTAAAGTTTAACAATAAACTTTATTTTCCAAAATGACATCAGTGCACTGAAGCGGTAAATTTCACTGGGAATTAAATAAATTAACTATAAAAATAACTTTGAATTATTATTGACTTATTAATAAAGTATAAATAAAAAACATAAGAACAAATATGTAAATATATTATATATACTTGAATGAAAACAAAAGATCATATATACATAAAATGCTGCCTATATAACTTGACTTGACCCGAGCATTTCCACTGCATTATTACTTCTTAATAAAAGTATTCATATCAGCACATATCGGAAAATATATGCGCCGATACTGACATATCTGTGATATAAATGATATATTAATTAAATGTTAATTAAATGTTTGCTAAAATATCAGTCTTGTGTTAAGAGAATAGTCTTTACTTGTCTCAGTTGCTGCAGTAAATGGTTCAGAGGGCTTAAACATTGGACAGGGGCCCTGGAACATGGCTGGGATTATAGATAATTGTTCTTGTGCTCTTGTTGTAAAGATTATTGTGATAAATTCAATGATACAGAATGTTTCAAGAACTGAGCACAAAGTGCTTTACCATAAAAGAAAGTGGTCAAAGCCCTGCACAAAGTGTGTTAGTCTAGAAACTACAGAATAACTGAACGTGATGATGATGTTAACTGTGGAGTTTCCTTTGGTTCAGTTCCTGCCTGTTTATTGCATTTTTAGTACAAAGTTTGTCCTGTGGAGAGAGACTGACTGTCTCAAGCATCAAAGGATGTTTGTTCTCATCTGGTCGACTCTGTTTTTCTCTGTGAGAAGCAGCAATGCTGATACAGGTATTCAATTTTTATTTTTAATCTTGTTTTGTTGCCAACATTAAAGATATTTATGAAATAATTAGCAATAATTTGCCAAAATAAATGTACTTATGAAGATCCTCCAGACAAGCTTTCAAATTAAAGTATTTAGTTTTTCCACACTGAATTTACCAGCATATTACACATTACTCACAACATCTATTCACATGGAAACTCTAGGATAGATAGTTAATTGTGCATTTATTTATTTTTTTATTTACCACATATATTATGAATAATGAAGTGTGTTAATTACTGAAATTCTATTGTGTTCTTTGGTCAACACTTCTAACAGCAGTTATATAACTAAGATACAGTCGATGTACTATATGACATTTCTTCATCATTTATTTAATGTCATGGTGTAACTTTCTCATTCCCTGTTTCTGTCTTACTGTTGCATTAACAGGTGCATCAGTGGGAGGAAGACAACAATGTTTACGCTTCCCATATGGATACTGTATCACTCTGCCTGAAGGAGAAATAACAGCTGAGGCCGGACTCTGTGTTGTGATACCGTGCTCTTTCACTACTAGTTATAGCTTTACACCCCAAAAGCTAGTTTGGTACAAATGTGAACCAACTGAAGAAAAATGTAGTGATTCAGACGTTATATTCCACACTAACAAAAACAACATAAAAATTCAGTCTGAGTTTAGAGGGCGAGTGTCACAGTTGGAGCCTGATGTGAGTCAGAGGAACTGCAGCATCATCATCAATGACCTGAAGGAGTCAGACTCTGGATCATATCAATTCAGAGTTAATGGTATTCTGAATGGAAGATCAGATGGGTTGACATACCCTCCAAGGGCAACTGTCTCTATTAAAGGTAAGAAGAACTACAATAAACATATAAAGTGAAATGTTGTGCCTTTTGAACTGCACTGACATATCTGGTGTATTTACAGTCTTAATGGGACATAAAGTAATGTTTGGCATTTGTCGACCTCTGTGGGCAGCCAGTTCCTACTGGTTCCCTCATTGAAGAGTTTATCAAAATATCAGATTAATTGAACCCAAATTTAAGTGAAAGATGACCTTCAGGCTGCTCACCTGATTCCACTTATGGACTGGTCTCCCTTCAGCTCTGACTCAGAAGCCCGAGGTGACGATTCCTCCTCTGACAGAGGGACAGCAGACCACACTGACCTGCACTGCTCCTGGTCTCTGCTCTGGATCTGATCCTCAAATCACCTGGACGTGGAGAGGAGCAGGAGAGAAAGGCTCCCACATCACAGGAAACATCACTGATTTCAAGACTGAGAGTCTGTCCGCTGTCACACAGAAACACAGTTCAAATTTGACCTTTAACCCTTCAGCTGAACACCACGGCACCAGTGTCACCTGTAAGGTCAGCTTCACAGGAAACGCTGCAACAGAGGAGACAGTGACTCTGAATGTGACCTGTGAGTAGCACATACTGTACTTCACTGAGATTCGCTCTTTCTGAGGGTTTTCTGAACTGTGTTGAATGTTACATCATCATCTGTGTTCTTGAATTTAGTGATGCTATATAATTGTGCAACATGTCTTTTTGTGTCATAGATGTGAAGGAAATTAGAGTCACTGGGGATACAAGTGTGAAGGAGGGTGAGACTGTGAATCTGACCTGCAGTGTTGACAGTTTCCCTCCATTACTCATCGTGTGGACTAAACTGTCCGACCTAAACATTCAAAATGGAACAGAAACTAATCTGCACAACGACACATTAACTGACCTGCAGAACGACACTGAAACTTACCTGCAGCAAGGAAGTGGAGTGGCCACTCTCTCCATCTCTAATGTGACAGAAGATGAATCTGGGCTGTACATCTGCACAGCAAAACATCTGAATAACAGCTGGAAGAAAAATGTGAATGTAACAGTGATATGTAAGTACATTGTTCTACATTGTGTTTTCAGATGGTAAATTAATAGTACTGTAGTTTTTTCGTAGCAGATAACTGAAACTATGAGTTTACTACAGACACCAAATTTAATAACCCTCCCAATTCACCCTCAATAACTTGCCCTACCCTGCACCTTCAAATGTGCAATATTTTAGGCCATTTTCATCATTTCTAACTGCATGTCTTTTACTGTACTGACGTTTAATGGTGTCTTTTAGTTTCTGTTGTAACTTAGATTTTGTGCTTTGTTGCTGTGTGACAGCTTTCAGGTGGTCGTCATCTTCACCACAGCCACATGTTTAGAATAATAAAAACTTGTGTTGTTGTTAAAGGGATGGTTCACGTCATATGATGTGGGGTTGTATGACGTGGTCATGCATAGTCGGTGTATTTCCTGCAATAGATTCAGACTGACACGCTGCCATTTAGGAGAGGCAGCAGGGAACATGGCACACTAGCAGAGAGATTTGTGCTACTGTGAACAGCAGAAAAAATGTGTTTTAGACACTTTTAAAAGACGCCCCCGAAACAGTTAGATATACGCTTCATGTAGAATATTTTCAGGTCATTATCTTCCCATCAAAACAGCACTTTCCTTTGGTCCTACATTGTTCTGCTGAACTGCCATATTCCTACACACAAGTGCACCTACAGTGTGAACTGTATTATGCCACAGTCGCAGGTCAGCTGAGTGAATCAGAAAGAGCTAAACTTCACTTTGTGGTGACGAGAAGATGAAGCACTGGAAATATTCTAAATTAAGCGTACATTTAAACAGATATTGGATTGTTTCTGTAGGCGGCTTTTGTCTAAAACATGTTTTTTTCTGCTGGCCCCGTGCACAGCAGCACATCGCTCTGCTTCTGTGCCATTGATCCCAGCTGCTTCTCTAAACTGGCAGCGCACTGATCTGAATATACTGCAGGTAACACACTGACTGTGCAGGACTACCTCACACAACCCCACGTCAAATAACCCAAACTATCACTTTAATGTCACTCTATGGCATTTTGAAATGTATTAAACTTTAGCACCCTCTAGTGGTAGTATTTAAAAACATAGACTGTGGCAGACTGCTTAAGTACATGCAATCACAAAAACTTATATACTTAACTGATACCTATATTTATACAGTTTTATGTAAAGAATTGACAATATGGCTGTTTTTTGGTACTTTTTTAGAACTCCTAAAATTACTCTGAAGTTGCACTACTGTATGTGATATATACAATGAATTGCTTTACTTAAAGATGTTTTGAATTGATTAGAAAAAGTTCTTCATCTGTCCCCTCCCTCTTTATATTCAGCTCAAATGTATGTATGTTTAAAATGTGCTTCACAGATATGAGAGAACCTGGGATCACTGGGGATACAACTGTTAAGAAGGGAAGTGCTCTGAATCTGACCTGCAGCCTTGAAAGTTTCCCTCCATCTCTTATTACATGGACTAAACTTGGCCTCAATACAAACCTGCACAATGGAACTAACCTGCAGAGCAACACTGGATCTGCCAGACTTCTCATCCCTAATGTGACCGCAGAAGATTCTGGACAGTACGTCTGTACAGCAAAACACCTGGACACGAATGTGACTATTTATGCTGATGTGACAGTGACTTGTAAGTAGACTGTACTAATCTTTTTGAGAAGGAGGTTTATGTTCACATTTTAATCTGTCAGCATATTGTTGTGATGTTGTGATCCTGCTTGTGTGTTTACAGGGTTTTCAAAGATCTCAAAAAACTCTAGATGTGAGGTTCAGTCGGAGCTCCTGACCTGTGTGTGTATCACTGAGGGGATTCCCTTACCCACCATCAAATGGCCGCTGTTGAAGAACTACACTGAGTACTCAGTCATTACCACTGTGACAAACCACACAGTCAACAGCACCGTCATTCTCACTGTAAAAGATCCCAGCAACACTGTTGTTGACTGTGTCAGCGGCAATGAAAATGGGGAAGCAAAGATGAACCTCAACATCCAAAAAAACTCTATCACACAAGGTGGTACATGTTCTCAACCACAACACTGCTACCATAGACCACTGCTTTATGACGTTTTTATGACCTATTTTACCTCTTTTGTTCAGACACATATTGGGCAAGCTTTCGCATGTATATAATTGTTCAGAAACACATGGGCATCAACATTTTTTCTTTTGTTCCCTCTGATTGCAGAACCATCCAATCCATTATTAAAAAGTATTTCACGGTTGGAAACCATCATTGCCTTTTTGATTGGTGTTCTTCTTTCAGCAATCATCTGCTGTTTCGCAAAAAAATGCCACAGGTGCACTATTAATTTGATTAATTATTTCTTAGGTTTTCTTAGTGGATAATTATACATGTAAATATCTTGCTGTTTAATTACGTTTACTCTTCTTTTTTTTCAGAAAAAAAGCGAACTCTGGAAATCTGGATGAGACTGTGGAGATGGTGACCAGTCAAGAGGATCCACTGGTATTTATATTGATTCATCTTATAGTATATATATCAGTTAATGGTTTGAGATACTCCCTATCTCTTTCTTAAACAACCATGTGCATGTTTAGTCCATTTTTTACAAATAATGTACAGATAGCAGTACTGCTGACCATTATGGAGAACTTTGTGTTTTTTTATTTTAGACGTGTGAATGTGGTTTCCGTTTCAGTCACAGACACTTTATTCAGGGAACCAACCATAATTACCAAACGACAACACAATTGCATTGTACAGAGAAGGCGCTTCTCTTGGAGTGAGCTCTCAAAGACTCTGAGCAGCAACAGAGAGTCTGTTATATGAACCAATCCCCTCTTAACAAACTTTTAACATACGTCGACATGAAACCCTGCAGTAATGCAGCACATAAGGAGGAGGTTGGTGTGGTGAAGGGAGGTACAGCATCAGCTGAGTAATGGTGACAAGGGTCAGGTTTTAAATGCTGCTTTGTACACCTGCATTAATATGACTGGACGTCATTAGTCAGCTTGTAGCCAAGCAGTTGATGAATGAGCCACTGATGGTGAAGTCTAAATGAAGCAGCTCATGTCAATCAACTCATGCAAGCATAACTTTATGTATATCTATGCTTGATTCATTTCCTACATGAAAATCAAGTTGCAGAGCGCTGAAAGTTGCAGACCTGCAAACTTGAGATACTGTTTATTTTATCACAGTCGACACCATGTCTTCTTCTATGGTCAGAGTTCCCGTTTTGTTGCTTTGCAATGCACTTTTAAATAGACTGATTTGAAAAGACTGTTCTGGATGACCATATAACAGTAATCTAACCATCACACAAAGCAGATACATACATAAGTGAAAAGACTCAAGCTGTAGCCGGGAGGAACAGAAACATGGCTATGACTTAAAAAGAATAGTTGGCAGCAATGCAAAATATCCCAGACAGAGAGAGTTAATGCATAGTGTAGAGTTTTTGGGCTTGTAGCAGCTGCTGAATCAGTCATATCATTTACATTGTACCTGGCAGATACATGATGGTCAAGCAGTAGAAGATGATCAGACCCACGGCCGAAAGGGAGCTGAAGATGCAGCTGTGGCAGCAGAGAAAACAGCCCCTGTACTGGACACTGGGCCAAAAGACGTGGAGTACGCCAGCATTGACTTCTCACTGTTGAAAAGAAGGAGTCTCAGGCAGGCGGCAAAGAAACAAGAGACCGCAGAGACAGAGTATGCTGAAATCAAAAAAGAAGTAAAAGAGGAAAGAGAAGACGACGGTGGAGAAGAAGGTGAAATGTTGGAGGGGAAAGAGGAGAGGGTCATGAAGGAGGAGGATGAGGAGACAAAATGCTGTGTCCCAGGAGAGGAGGAAGGGGAGGACATGGCGGTGTACTCCAATGTAAAGGATATAATGGGTGAGATGTAAGGATTGTGTCTTGGAAATGCCTGAAGATAAAGTGTCATTGCTCTCATCAGATGTAATGGATTAACACCACCAGCGCTGTGATCTTCAAAAGCCAAATTCAGCTTGTGATAAACTGTGACTGAGATACGTAACACCTCTACATTTTTGGTGCTATGCATCTGCACTCATTTGACTCAAGGTGGACTGGAAGTTGGGCAGAATTTCCTCATTCAAGTGTTATTGTGCTGTAGTATGTTGTGCCCTTTTGGTCCAAGTGGTTATCTGTTTTTGGTAATAAATGTCAGTCCGTCCGCCACCTTGATTCAGACTAAAAAATCGAAACCATTGAACAAACTGCCTTCAAACTTTGTACAGACATGATATAGATTAGATTATATACAGTACACTGAAAGAGTAAGATCCCTTCCTAGAGTAGTTCCATTGTACGCAGTGTCATCTACTGATCTCATTCTCTGCAAAGTAAGCATTACAAGATGGAGTTAATGAGACTTCAGCGGTCTGAATTTGACAAATCAAGAAGGTGTCCCTAGAATATATACCCAATATCAGTTTCCTTGTTTCTTGCTGATTTGCAGTGGGTGGATGGTAATGACATTTCAGTTGCCTATAGCTATTTGTATTTTATGCCTTTAGGGATTACAGATCAGTGCAATGTCAGTTTTAATAATCTTCATTTTATCATGTTATTTCAAGCTAATTTGCTTCTATAGCTCTGTTAAAGCTGCTGCTCTTCAGCAGGTCATGGATTACTTCCCCTTTTGAAAAATGTGTTAAAAATCAGGTTGACTCTCAGTACTAAGTAAGCAGGTTTTATGTTTTAACAGAAAATACATTTGTTTATGTTTGGAGCTAACCCATTGAGTTGTCAGTTTTTAAGCTTTTCATATATTTTGCAATATCTACAGGTTCTGTGACAGTTCAGTGAGTGTTGAATCAGTAACTGATAAGGACAGCTATAGTTTGTGGCTAAAATGGCCGTTAATATCTATGTGTGTGAAAAGGAAGTTATTAAACAGAATCCAGTGATGCCATATTAGGCAAAGTAAGATGACTAATTGCTTGATCCACCTCTCTGAGAACGCAGCTTTGAAAGACTTTGCACAATACACCATTGAACCAAAAAAGAAACACTGTTTCAAATGCAAAAGTTCTTACCACAAGGTTTTATGCAGTTCATATAAAGAACTCGGATGAACCCAGATCATTTCTTTTTGAATCTGCAGGTATTTAATGCGCCTAATCATTGACAGAGTTGTCTTTTTTCATGCATGAATAAACTAATGATTAAACTAATGACTCAGTTATTGACATTCGTTATTATAAGTGGCACTGCAGATATGAGCCAGTAATACACACCATTCAGTCATGAACATCCCTCTATGTGTTGGGCATTGTACCAGGATACGTAGTAGATATACTTGTTTTCTTCAGACCTTAAAAAATAACGTGTTGTTTCATTTCATCGAGTGTTTAAGCTGCACCTTCTCAACTATATTGTGTATAATGTGATATAGAAGTTTTAGCTGTAAACGTGGTAGTCTAATGAGAGAGGAAGTAACAGCCAGCAGTGTTTAGAGAAACTTCCTGCAAACTTGTTGTAGTGCAAAGAGGGAAGAGGTACAAGAGGAGGAAGAAGAGAAGTAGAGTCAGTTCAGAGCAGAGACACCGAGCAGAGATCACAGAGGAGTGAAGAGACAGAAAGAGGTAACACTAAATCATTTTAAAATTGTTAATGGAAACTGTAAAAAGTATATTCACCCTTCCCTAACTACTGTAATACAATGTGTGTTTTTTTATTTATTTATCAATTGGGAAAATCAAGGATGGGGGGTGAGATTGTACATTTTTATTTCAAATGAGCTGTTACAAATGAGAAAAGTTTATTTATTCTGCAGCTCTCTGGAAAGTGCTTCAAAATAAACATTTCAGGGGACTTACAACTCTACAGAAGATTTGAGCCAAATGTATTAATGTAACTACGGAATCGCTAAACATGCAACATCCTGTATTTAAATATGTACAGTCAGCCATGAAGGTGTCGCTGGTTCAGTTTCATCACCTGAACTTCTTATATGTTGTTTTTTTGTGTGTTTGTGAAATGAAGAGTTTTCCCTGTGGAGGGAGAGACCGATCGTCTTCAGCTTTGAATCAGGATGCTTGTTCTCATCTGGGCGACTCTGCTCTTCTCTGTGAGAGGCAACAGTGCTGATGCAGGTACAATGTGTAACTGTGATATTGTTATGCTTCCAATATTTATCTTTTGAAGCTGCTCACAACACTTTAAGTGCTAAATTGAAATATTTTGAAAAAACAAATGTCAATTCAAGCTCCACATATAAGTATTTTTTGTGTTTCTGTTGGTTGTAGAGTGTTAAAATTAGGATGATCCACAACATCTAATCATTTTCAGGGGATAATCTGGGATAGACTGGTTTAAATATTTTAATTTAAGAATTCATTTAAAAAAATTTGAAAAAGTTGGATGTTCAGTATAGGAATAATATAACTTTTGCATCAATCAGAGTGGATTCTGATAACACTGGATGAGACAATGTCGACCTCATACATCAACTACTGGATTAATGTAGATAGATTTTAATGAATGGGATCTCTCTTCATCAATGATCTCTTCTTGTATCATTAAAAGCTAACATCTTTATTTCTCTTTTTCACTCTTTTCATGAACAGGTTCCTCTCCTACAGGAAAAAAATGCTGCCAAAATACTCATCACTGTATCCTCATTCAAGAGACAGAAATAACATCAGAGGCTGGACTCTGTGTTGTGATACCGTGCTCTTTCACTGTTGCTGCTGGTTTTGATGTCAAAAGTGTAATTTGGTACAAATGTGATCCAGCTGATAAAAAAGATTGTAAATCTGACACACCGATATTTAACTCCAGTAACAACGGAAATGCTCAGTCTGGGTTTAGAGGACAAGTGTCACAGTTGGAGCCTGACATGAGTCAGAAAAACTGCAGCATCATCATCAATGACCTGATGGAGTCAGACTCTGGATCATATCGACTAAGAGTTACCGGTCCCCCGAATCAGAAGACGGATGACTGCACATTCAATTCTAAAGCAACTATCAAAGTTACAGGTATCAACAGCTACAGTAAATACCTTATGTACAGTGAAGGTGTTATTTGTTAATGTTACAGTATAATATGCATTTATATGTTTGGCTTCATAGATTATCAAAGAGTTGGTCTGTCCAAATTACAAAGAAGCATTTTTTCACACTTACCTGTAGCTGCATTGAGTCATACAGACATTTTTGTTCTAATGTGAGGTTTCAGCTGCCACTCCAACACATTTTTACTTTACTTATTATTACTTTCTTTATATTTTCATATTTATTTTTGTGATGGCCAAAACATAACAGCAACAGGTCTCTCTGGAACAAGGTTGTGGCCACTCAAAATAATGCACAGGTTTTTTATGGGAACCATCTCCTGCCAAAGAAATAGTCTTAATGAAACCTAATGACAGATTGTGATTTTTTTTGTGTGTGTTCATAGGACAAACTAATCTTTTAATGAGGCAAAATGTAATGTTTGGCTTATGTCGTCCTCTGGTGAAACTGAAACAACAGTGACAGTTGTTCTCCTACAAACATTCCTGCCATTTATATTTGCTCTTCCTGCAGCTCTGACTCAGAAGCCCGAGGTGACGATTCCTCCACTGACAAAGGGACAGCAGACCACACTGACCTGCACTGCTCCTGGTCTCTGCTCTGGATCTGATCCTCAAATCACCTGGACGTGGAGAGGAGCAGGAGAGAACGGCTCCCACATCACAGGAAACATCACTGATTTCAAGACTGAGAATCTGACCGCTGTCACACAGAGACACAGTTCAACTTTGACCTTTAACGCTTCAACTGAACACCACGGCACCAGTGTCACCTGTAAGGTCAGCTTCACAGGAAACGCTACAACAGAGGAGACAGTGACTCTGACCTGTGAGTAGCACATACTGTACTTCATTGTCACATTTAATTTTAACTGTGTAAAGATTTTGCTGAGATTTGCTCTTTCTGAGGGTTTTCTGAACTGTGTTGAATGTTACATCATCATCTGTGTTCTTGAAGAAGTGATGCTATATAATTGTGCAACAATTTTTTTTGTGTCATAGATGTGAAGGAAATTAGAATCACAAATTAGAAAACTGAGTACAAATAAGACAGTGTCTCTGAATGTGACCTGTGAGTATAGCACATACTATATATTATTCACAGCATGCTCTCTCAGCTCAGTGTTGATATCCTCAGATTCACTTGTTCACTTCAGCAGCAAGGGAAAACACTTGGTAAACAGTTTTTCTTAAATTTGAGAGTTGTTTTGTCTGATGGCATATTTATAAGGAACTTAAAATCAGTGGAAATACAACTGTGAAGAAGCGTGATGTTCTGAATCTGACCTGCAGTGTCGATAATTTCCCTGAAAGTTTAATTAAAAGGACTAATTCCGGCTCCAACAAAAACCTGCATCAAACAAATGAAAATCACCAGCAAGAACACAGAGCATCATCCTTTCTTATCCACAATATGACAGCAGACAATTTTCACATTACATGTTTAAAGCAAAACATCCAGACAGCACCCCGATGAAGAGTTGATATAACATGAGTACATTTTGTCAATGCTCATAAAAAGGAAATCCACATTTGTGTTCGTCATTATTGGATATCTTCATTATCAGAGGGTCTCATCAGTTCTAATGTCAGTCAATTTAATTTTCCAGGTGGTTGTCAGCCTCAGACTTAAGCAACATGTTTAGAATAAAACTGAATTGTTTTGTTGGAACTATTCTAAAAATTTGTCAAAAATTTTGTCTAAAAGTTGTGGAGAAATCTGCAGTCACTGGAATGACACCTAATACAACGGGCAAAGTCATCACCACGGTGACAGGGCATGAAAACAACCCCACCACCATCCTTACTGTAAAAGGTCACAACAGCACTGTTGCTAAGTGTGTCAGCGGCAATGAAAACAAGACAGCAAAGGAGAACTGCACAAAGCCAACAGCTGATTCGAAACAATCTGGTAAGTGTTCACAACGGCTACACTGACAATGTCACCTAATTTTGTGGGGGTTTTGTATAGAGTCCGACCGGTATTTTTGGGGCTGATGCCGATACTGATATTAGGGAGTAAAATATATCCGATATAGATATATTGGGTGATGTGTATATATATATATGTATATGTATATATATAAAAATAATGACAACAGTGCACTGAAACAGTTACTACAAATAAATAACATAAGAACAAATATGGATATATAAATATGTATACATATGTATATATATACTGTATATATATATATATATATATATATGTATATATGTATGCTTAACTTGAATGAAAACAAAGGATCAAATATACATAAAATGCTGCCTATATAACTTGACTTGACCCGAGCATTTCCACTGCATTATTGCTTCTTAATAAAAGTATTCATATCAGCATTTATCAGAGAATATATGCACCGATACTGACATATCTGTGATAAATTGGTCGGGCTCTAGTTTTGTGTATTTTATATTATCATTGAGAACAAGGAGAGACGACAGTGACCAGTTTTTTTTGTCTTCATTCCAGATCTACTCACAAAATTGCTGGGAATTGTTAAACAGCCACAAGTCATCATTGCATTTTTGATTGGGATACTTCTTTCGGCGACCATCTGCTGTTTGATTGGAATATGCAAAAGGTACACTTTTAAGTTTTTTATCCTTGTATTACTGAGTTTCTTTTCTTGACACTGCTATTCTTTTCTTTCTTTCTTTCTTTCTTTCTTTCCTTCTTCTTTCTTTCTTTCTTTCTTTCTTTCTTTCTTTCTTTCTTTCTTTCTTTCTTTCTTTCTCTTTCCTCTACTTTACATAAAGTTTTCAAGGTGTACCACTAATGTTTTTAATAAATTCTTCCTACATACATTCATCCATTTACCTTTTTACATACTCGGGACACTGTAGACATATCGCCTGAAGATTACAAAGTTAACAAACATCACAGGAAAATGGTTATTAGTCATGATTACCTGATAAAACAAAGGTTGTTGATCACTGATGTAAAGTCCATCAGTTGTATGGACTAAAACATTCCAAATCACAGGTGTTGTCCTTTAAACCCCTGTTTTAAGTGTGACTTTAATTCTATAATATTTTTTTCATTGATTGTTTTGTCATTTGTTTACGATTGTCACCAATTCATTATGTTTCTCGCCAGAAAAAAACAGAGGGGATCTGGGAATCTGGCTGAGAACCTGGAGATGGTGACCACTCAAGCGGTTCCACTGGTATGTATATTACTATTTATAGTAACACAACTCATTATGATATATTAGTTAAATGTTAATTAAATGTTTGTAAAATATCAGTCTTGTGTTAAGGCATGCATTCAATATTTTTTTTTTATTTCACCAAAGACTTAGTAGTAGACTGCATTGCAATAACACACAACTGTAATCTAACTAGGATTAAAATAGGAGCAGACATGATCATTTGATGGATTACCTCCAGTATCTCAAGCAGTTTCAATTCTTTTTAAAACAAAGGGAAACAAGTAGAAAGCAGATGCACATTTAAAGATCGGAGAAACGGATTAAAATATAGATGAAAATATGTAATGTCACTAATTGAGAGGAGAACTTTCATGCATTGTGTACATACAGTTGTATGGCCTTTGTTAGGTAGCAAATGACTTACATCATTACTATGTTGTATACGTATAGATCGATGATGGTCAAGCTGTGAACGATGATGATTGGACCCATGACCTAGAGGCAGCTGAAGGAGGAGCTAGTGCCATGGAACCAAAAGAGGTGGAGTACTCCAACATTGACTTCTCTGTGCTGAAACAGAGGAGTCCCTCAGAGGCCGAGACACAAGACCCTGGAGAGACAGAGTATGCTGAAATCAAGAAAGAACCACCAGTGGAGGGACAAGACAATGCTGGCGATGAAAGTGTAGTGTTGGAGGGCAACAAAGAGGAGGAAGCAATGATAGGGGTAAATAAGGGGACGGAACAGTTTATGCCAGCAAAGGAGGAGGGAAATGAGGATGTGGCGCTGTATTCTAGTGTGAATAAAACAATGGTTGAGACGGGATGAGTGTGTAGCTTGGTGGAGCCCCATTAAACAGAGGAGAGTGTATGAGAGCAACATGGGGAGTTGATGTAGTGCAGAAATTCATGTTCAGATATGATGAGACGGATATAAGATATATTTTTTTCATATGTAGATTTACTTTTACTGAAAGGAAAGCATGTATGTAACAATATCAAGTGACACATATTTCATGTACAAACATATTAATCCATACAAAGGCATCTTAACATGACAGATCCCCCATCAAGCCACTCTGTGTGTAAATACTCAAAACATGAGGCTGGTGGGAAAAATAAAAAGCTATTGAATAAAATGTCACTTTAAGGATATATTTTTACACTTTGCTTTAGAATTGTTTACATGCAAACAAGCTTTGATGTCTCTCACAGGATTCATGGATCAGGGAGAATCAACAGTTTTACGCGGCAGTTAAGCTTTTCATTACTTTTACAAAATATCTATTATTAAGAAATAAATGCAGATGAATTTACTTTTAAATAAGTCAGAGTGAGAGTTAATGTGTGTCAAGATATCTAAGTAGCTTATTGAACAGAATTTCATGTTCAAATATTGTGTGTTGTTGTTTTTTATTATCTTTTTGTACATAATTTGACTGAACTGTTCATGTTCATGTAAAAGTTGACCATGTCCAGTGTACTTGACACTGAAACTTAAGTAACTCATGTTGGTCAAATCAGTGCATTGCATGCTCAATGATGTCATCAGTATAAGTGTGAAAATGAGGCAAATTGTAAAGTGCTATGAATTGCCATACATATTGGAAGTAGGTGAAGTTGTGCCTGAAATCCTTTTTCTGATTGAAGTGCTTAATAAATTCAGTAAACTTATTTGAAAGTTTCTTACTTTGTTGCCTTTTATTGATGGTATGTTTGTGCCCCAAGAATCCAAAGAGCACGTGTGTTTGCCTATGTGCCACTCCGTCCAAAACTAGAGTTTTTTTTTCATGTTTATGCCTTGCTATACTATGAAGTTGTATGCCTTAGTATGTTATAAATATACTATGATGTTATATTCCATAGCATACTATGATGTTTTTTGACATTTTTATGCCTTTCTATACCAGACGTTTTTTGACATTTTTATACCTTCCCATACCATGACGTTTGATGCCATAGTACGCTATGTCGTTCTTCCAGAATTTTTTACCTTACTATACCAAGACATTTTTTGACATTTCTATGTCTTACTATGGTTATCGTTTCATTATTTACCATACTAAGACCTTTTTATGACCTTTTATGCCTTAATATAATATGATGTCTTTTTGTAAATTTTTAAGCCATACTATACTATGACGTTTTTAGCAATTTTACGCCTTGCTATACTATGTCATTTTATTCCATACCATACTATGAAGTTTTTATGACCTTTTATGCCACAATATACTAAAATGTTTTTTTTAAATTTCATGCCACCCTATATGATGTCTTTTTTTACTTTTTATGCCATACTATACTATGATGTTTTTTGACATTTTTAAACCTTACTGTACTATCACGGTTTATTCCCTACCATGTTATGAAGTTTTTATGACCTTTTATGCCATAATATACGATAATGTTTTTTTTTTTTCATTTTATGACATACTAAACTAAATGTTCTACACAATACTATGACTTTTTTTGAACTTGTATGCCAAACTATACTATGACGTTTTTATGACCTTTTACAACTTAATATACTATGAAATTTTTTGACATTTCTTATGCCTTAATAAGATATGATGTTTTTTGTCATTCTATTACTTACCGTACTATGACGTTTTTATGACCTATTATGCCTTAATATACTGCGATGTTTTTTTGACATTTTATGCCATATTATACTATGAAGTTTTTGGCAATTTTACGCCTTACTATATTATGTAATTTAATTCCTTACCATACTATTAAGGTTTTATGACCTTTTGTACCATAATATACTATGATGTTTTTTGACATTTTTATTCCTTACTATACTATGATGGTTTTTTTTTACTTTTATGCCATACTATACTATGATGTTTTTTGACATAGTATGCTATGACGTTTTTTGACATTTTTAAGCCTTACTATGCAATGTCTTTGTATTCAATACTATACTATGACGTTTTTATGACTTGTTATGTTTTAATATAATATGATGTTTTTTCGACATTTTATGCCATACTATACTATGACGTTTTTTGTAATTTTTATGCCACATTATATTGTAACGTTTTTTGAAAATTTTCTGCCTTACTATACTTTGTGAGTCGATGCCTTACCATAATGTGACATTTTTATGACGTTTTATGTCTTGATGTACTGTGATGTTTTTTTTTACATTTTATGCTTTAATATACTATGTTATTTTGACATTCTTATGCCATACTAAACCACAACGTTTTTTTTTGACAATTTTAAGCCTTATCATGCAATGTCTTTGTATTCCTTACAATACTATGATGTTTTTATGACCTTTGATGCCTTAATAAACTATGATGTTTTTTTGACATTTTTAAGCCATACTATGCAAATTCTTTGTATTCTTTACTATACTATAATGTTTTTATGACTTTTTATGCCTTAATATACTATGATGTTTTTTTGACATTTTATGCCATACTATACTATGACATTTTTTAAAATTTTTTATGCCACACTATATTATGACTTTTTTTTGGCAATTTTCTGCCTTACTATACTTTGTGAGTCGATGCCTTACCATAATATGACGTTTTTATGACCTTTTATGCTTTAATATACTATGGTNCATTTTTATTCCTTACTATACTATGATGGTTTTTTTTTACTTTTATGCCATACTATACTATGATGTTTTTTGACATAGTATGCTATGACGTTTTTTGACATTTTTAAGCCTTACTATGCAATGTCTTTGTATTCAATACTATACTATGACGTTTTTATGACTTGTTATGTTTTAATATAATATGATGTTTTTTCGACATTTTATGCCATACTATACTATGACATTTTTTGAAATTTTTATGCCACACTATATTTTAACGTTTTTTGAAAATTTTCTGCCTTACTATACTTTGTGAGTCGATGCCTTACCATAATGTGACATTTTTATGACGTTTTATGTCTTGATGTACTGTGATGTTTTTTTTTACATTTTATGCTTTAATATACTATGATGTTATTTTGACATTCTTAGGCCACACTAAACCACAACGTTTTTTTTTGACAATTTTAAGCCTTATCATGCAATGTCTTTGTATTCCTTACAATACTATGATGTTTTTATGACCTTTGATGCCTTAATAAACTATGATGTTTTTTTGACATTTTTAAGCCATACTATGCAAATTCTTTGTATTCCTTGCTATACTATGATTTTGTTATGACCTATTATGCATTAATATACTATGATGTTTTTTAGAGATTTTATGCCATACTATACTATGACGTTTTTTGAAATTTTTAAGCCTTACTAAGCAATGTCTTTTTATTCGTTACTATACTATAATGTTTTTATGACTTTTTATGCCTCAATATACTATGACGTTTTTTTAAATTTTTTATGCCACACTATATTATGACTTTTTTTTGGCAATTTTCTGCCTTACTATACTTTGTGAGTCGATGCCTTAGCATAATATGACGTTTTTATGACCTTTTATGCTTTAATATACTATGGTGTTTTTTTGACTTTTTGTATCATACTATACTATGATATTTTTTGACATTTTTATGCCATACTATACTATGACGTTTTTGACATTTTTAAGCCTTACTATGCAATGTCTTTGTATTCCTTACTATACTATAACGTGTATATGACTTTTTATGCCTTAATATACTATGGTGTTTTTTTGACTTTTTGTGTCATACTATACTATGATATTTTTTTAAATTTTTATGCCACACTATATTATGTCATTTTTTGGCAATTTTCTGCCTTACTATACTTGGTGAGTCGATGCCTTACCATAATATGACGTTTTTATGACGTTTTATGCCTTAATGTGCTACGATGTTTTTTTGACATTTTATGCCATACTATACTGTTATATTTTGGACATTTTCAAGCCTTACTATACCAAGTCCTTGTATTCCTTTCCATTCTCTGATGTTTTCATGACCTTTTATGCATTAATATACTATGGTGTTTTTTTGACTTTTTGTGTCATACTATACTATGATATTTTTTGACATTTTTATGCCATACTATACTATGACGTTTNATCATGCAATGTCTTTGTATTCCTTACAATACTATGATGTTTTTATGACCTTTGATGCCTTAATAAACTATGATGTTTTTTTGACATTTTTAAGCCATACTATGCAAATTCTTTGTATTCCTTGCTATACTATGATGTTGTTATGACCTATTATGCATTAATATACTATGATGTTTTTTAGAGATTTTATGCCATACTATACTATGACGTTTTTTGAAATTTTTAAGCCTTACTAAGCAATGTCTTTTTATTCGTTACTATACTATAATGTTTTTATGACTTTTTATGCCTCAATATACTATGACGTTTTTTTAAATTTTTTATGCCACACTATATTATGACTTTTTTTTGGCAATTTTCTGCCTTACTATACTTTGTGAGTCGATGCCTTAGCATAATATGACGTTTTTATGACCTTTTATGCTTTAATATACTATGGTGTTTTTTTGACTTTTTGTATCATACTATACTATGATATTTTTTGACATTTTTATGCCATACTATACTATGACGTTTTTGACATTTTTAAGCCTTACTATGCAATGTCTTTGTATTCCTTACTATACTATAACGTTTATATGACTTTTTATGCCTTAATATACTATGGTGTTTTTTTGACTTTTTGTGTCATACTATACTATGATATTTTTTTAAATTTTTATGCCACACTATATTATGTCATTTTTTGGCAATTTTCTGCCTTACTATACTTGGTGAGTCGATGCCTTACCATAATATGACGTTTTTATGACGTTTTATGCCTTAATGTGCTACGATGTTTTTTTGACATTTTATGCCATACTATACTGTTATATTTTGGACATTTTCAAGCCTTACTATACCAAGTCCTTGTATTCCTTTCCATTCTCTGATGTTTTCATGACCTTTTATGCATTAATATACTATGGTGTTTTTTTGACTTTTTGTGTCATACTATACTATGATATTTTTTGACATTTTTATGCCATACTATACTATGACGTTTTTGACATTTTTAAGCCTTACTATGCAATGTCTTTGTATTCCTTACTATACTATAACATTTTTATGACTTTTTATGCCTTAATATACTATGGTGTTTTTTTGACTTTTTGTGTCATACTATACTATGATATTTTTTGACATTTTTATGCCATACTATACTATGACGTTTTTGACATTTTTAAGCCTTACTATGCAATGTCTTTGTATTCCTTACTATACTATAACGTTTTTATGACTTTTTATGCCTTAATATACTATGGTGTTTTTTTGACTTTTTGTGTCATACTATACTATGATATTTTTTGACCTTTTTATGCCATACTATACTATGACGTTTTTGACATTTTTAAGCCTTACTATGCAATGTCTTTGTATTCCTTACTATACTATAACGTTTTTATGACTTTTTATGCCTTAATATGCTATTGTGTTTTTTCGACATTTTATGCCATACTATACTATAACGTTTTTTGAAATTTTTATGCCACACTATATTATGTCATTTTTTGGCAATTTTCTGCCTTACTATACTTTGTGAGTCGATGCCTTACCATAATATGACGTTTTTATGACGTTTTAGGCCTTAATGTACTATGATGTTTTTTTGACATTTTATGCCATACTATACTATGTTATATTTTCGACATTTTCAAGCCTTACTATACCATGTCCTTTTATTCCTTTCCATTCTCTGATGTTTTCATGACCTTTTATGCATTAATATACTATGGTGTTTTTTTGACTTCTTGTGTCATACTATACTATGACGTTTTTTGACATTTTTAAGCCTTACTATGCAATGTCTTTGTATTCTTTACCATACTATGATGTTTTTATGATGTTTTATTCCTTAATAAACTTTGATGTTTTATCAACATTTTATGCCCTACTATACTATGACGTTTTTTGAAATTTTTATGCCAAACAATATTATGACATTTTTTGGCAATTTTCTGCCTTACTATACTTTGTGAGTCGATGCCTTACCATAATATGATGTTTTTATGACTTTTTATGCCTTAATGTGCTATGATGTTTTTTTGACATTTTATGCCATACTATACTATGACGTTTTTTGAAATTTTTATGCCACACTATATTATGTCGTTTTTGACATTTTTAAGCCTTACTATGCAATGTCTTTGTATTCCTTACTATACTATAACGTTTTTATGACTTTTTATGCCTTAATATACTATGGTGTTTTTTTCGCTTTTTGTGTCATACTATACTATGATATTTTTTGACATTTTTATGCCATACTATACTATGACGTTTTTGAAATTTTTAAGCCTTACTATGCAATGTCTTTGTATTCCTTACTATACTATAACGTTTTTATGACTTTTTATGCCTTAATATACTATGGTGTTTTTTTGACTTTTTGTGTCATACTATACTATGATATTTTTTGACATTTTTAAGCCTTACTATACTATGACATTTTTTGGCAATTTTCTGCCTTACTATACTTTGTGAGTCGATGCCTTACCATAATATGACGTTTTTATGACTTTTTATGCCTTAATGTGCTATGACGTTTCTTGAAATTTAATGCCACACTATATTATGTCGTTTTTGACATTTTTAAGCCTTACTATGCAATGTCTTTGTATTCCTTACTATACTATAACGTTTTTATGACTTTTTATGCCTTAATATACTATGGTGTTTTTTTGACTTTTTGTGTCATACTATACTATGATATTTTTTGACATTTTTATGCCATACTATACTATGACGTTTTTGACATTTTTAAGCCTTACTATGCAATGTCTTTGTATTCCTTACTATACTATAACGTTTTTATGACTTTTTATGCCTTAATATACTATGGTGTTTTTTTGACTTTTTGTGTCATACTATACTATGATATTTTTTGACATTTTTATGCCATACTATACTATGACGTTTTTGACATTTTTAAGCCTTACTATGCAATGTCTTTGTATTCCTTACTATACTATAACGTTTTTATGACTTTTTATGCCTTAATATACTATGGTGTTTTTTTGACTTTTTGTGTCATACTATACTATGATATTTTTTGACATTTTTATGCCATACTATACTATGACGTTTTTGACATTTTTAAGCCTTACTATGCAATGTCTTTGTATTCCTTACTATACTATAACGTTTTTATGACTTTTTATGCCTTAATATACTATGGTGTTTTTTTGACTTTTTGTGTCATACTATACTATGATATTTTTTGACATTTTTATGCCATACTATACTATGACGTTTTTGACATTTTTAAGCCTTACTATGCAATGTCTTTGTATTCCTTACTATACTATAACGTTTTTATGACTTTTTATGCCTTAATATACTATGGTGTTTTTTTGACTTTTTGTGTCATACTATACTATGATATTTTTTGACATTTTTATGCCATACTATACTATGATGTTTTTGACATTTTTAAGCCTTACTATGCAATGTCTTTGTATTCCTTACTATACTATAACGTTTTTATGACTTTTTATGCCTTAATATACTATGGTGTTTTTTTGACTTTTTGTGTCATACTATACTATGATATTTTTTGACATTTTTATGCCATACTATACTATGATGTTTTTGACATTTTTAAGCCTTACTATGCAATGTCTTTGTATTCCTTACTATACTATAACGTTTTTATGACTTTTTATGCCTTAATATACTATGGTGTTTTTTTGACTTTTTGTGTCATACTATACTATGATATTTTTTGACATTTTTAAGCCTTACTATACTATGTCCTTTTATTCCTTTCCATTCTCTGATGTTTTCATGACCTTTTATGCCTTAATATACTATGGTGTTTTTTTGACTTTTTGTGTCATACTATACTATGATATTTTTTGACATTTTTAAGCCTTACTATACTATGTCCTTTTATTCCTTTCCATTCTCTGATGTTTTCATGACCTTTTATGCCTTAATATACTATGGTGTTTTTTTGACTTTTTGTGCCATACTATACTATGACGTTTTTGACATTTTTAAGCCTTACTATGCAATGTCTTTGTATTCCTTACTATACTATAACGTTTTTATGACTTTTTATGCCTTAATATACTATGGTGTTTTTTTGACTTTTTGTGTCATACTATACTATGATATTTTTTGACATTTTTATGCCATACTATACTATGATGTTTTTGACATTTTTAAGCCTTACTATGCAATGTCTTTGTATTCCTTACTATACTATAACATTTTTATGACTTTTTATGCCTTAATATACTATGGTGTTTTTTTGACTTTTTGTGTCATACTATACTATGATATTTTTTGACATTTTCAAGCCTTACTATATTATGTCATTTTTTGGCAATTTTCTGCCTTACTATACTTTGTGAGTCGATGCCTTACCATAATATAACGTTTTTATGACGTTTTATGCCTTAATATACTATGATGTTTTTTTGACATTTTATGCCATACTATACTATGACGTTTTTGACATTTTTAAGCCTTACTATGCAATGTCTTTGTATTCCTTACTATACTATAACGTTTTTATGACTTTTTATGCCTTAATATACTATGGTGTTTTTTTGACATTTTATGCCATACTATACTATGAGGTTTTTTGAAATTTTTATGCCACACTATATTATGTCGTTTTTTGGCAATTTTCTGCCTTACTATACTTTGTGAGTCGATGCCTTACCATAATATAACGTTTTTATGACGTTTTATGCCTTAATATACTATGATGTTTTTTTGACATTTTATGCCATACTATACTATGATATATTTTCAACATTTTCAAGCCTTACTATACCATGTCCTTTTATTCCTTTCCATTCTCTGATGTTTTCATGACCTTTTATGCATTAATATACTATGGTGTTTTTTTGACTTTTTGTGCCATACTATACCATGACGGTTTGTTTTTTTACATTTTTAAGCCTTACTATGCAATGTCTTTGTATTCCTTACCATACTATGATGTTTTTATGACATTTTATTCCTTAATAAACTTTGATGTTTTTTCAACATTTTATGCCATACTATACTATGACGTTTTTTGAAATTTTTATGCCACACAATATTATGACGTTTTTTGGCAATTTTCTGCCTTACTATACTTTTTGAGTTGATGCCTTACCATAATGTGACGTTTTTATGACGTTTTATGCCTTAATGTACTATGATGTTTTTTTGACATTTTATGCCATTCTATACTATGATATATTTTCAACATTTTCAAGCCTTACTATACCATGTCCTTTTATTCCTTTCCATTCTCTGATGTTTTCATGACCTTTTATGCATTAATATACTATGACGTTTTTGACATTTTTAAGCCTTACTATGCAATGTCTTTGTATTCCTTACTATACTATAACATTTTTATGACTTTTTATGCCTTAATATACTATGGTGTTTTTTTGACTTTTTGTGTCATACTATACTATGATATTTTTTGACATTTTCAAGCCTTACTATACCATGTCCTTTTATTCCTTTCCATTCTCTGATGTTTTCATGACCTTTTATGCCTTAATATACTATGGTGTTTTTTTGACTTTTTGTGTCATACTATACTATGATATTTTTTGACATTTTTAAGCCTTACTATGCAATGTCTTTGTATTCCTTACTATACTATAATGTTTTTATGACTTTTTATGCCTTAATATACTATGGTGTTTTTTTGACTTTTTGTGTCATACTATACTATGACGTTTTTGACATTTTTAAGCCTTACTATGCAATGTCTTTGTATTTCTTACCATAATATGACGTTTTTATGACGTTTTATGCATTAATATACTTTGATATTTTTTTTTGACGTTTTATGCCTTAATATACTATGGTGTTTTTTTGAATTTTTATGCCATACTATACTAAAGCTTTTTGTTTGACATTTTTAAGCCTTACTATACTACGTCTTTGTATTCCTTACTATGACGTTTTTATGACCTTTTATGCCTTAATAAACTATGATGTTTTTTCGACATTTTATGCCTTACTATACTATGACGTTTTTTGAAATTTTTATGCTTTACTATACTTTATGAGTTGATGCCTTACCATAATATGACATTTTTATGACGTTTTATGCCATAATATCCTATGATGTTTTTGACATTTTTACAACCTACCTGTTCTGTTCCCCTCCACGTTGGTCCCTGTTGGAAATCGGCGAAATTCGGATATTTGCTTGTAGAAATCAAAGCAAGTTTCTTGAACGCAGTTTTTAAAATATTTATTGTTTGAGCTCAGTTTTTTTGTTTTCACAAACACACACACACACTAACACACACACACACACACACACACACACACATATATATTGACAGAAACATACAAACATCATCTCCACAATTAACCTTCAAAATAAAAGTCTCATCATGGTGAGATAAGTGAGAATTATTGGCTATGTTTTACAAAACCTTCTGTAATTTATACTACCAAACAAAGAACCACAGACATTTACAGACACACGCCATTCCACAACATGGATACACTTTCGAAATAAGAGTCTCAAAAAGGCAAGAGGTAAGATAGGTAATAAAAGTTGATCTTTGAAGCTATCATCTATATGGGGATGTATAGTGGTATAGCTTTATTGCAGATGAACTTCTGTTAGAGCATGTACATTTGTGTTTACATGTCCTGCTATGGTTGTGGGGACCAATTTTGGTTTGAAACCATCAGTTTGAGGTTCTTTTTGGCCAGTTGTGACAGCTTCAAATGACTTTTATTATTATCCTCACCTGTCCTCAACCAATGGCAGATTTAGATATGGGCGACATGGGCAACATCTTGTCAGGGGTGTCACAAAGCACTTGCAAAAAAAAAGGAAAAAAAAAGTTACATTTGCTTTTCTATTTCTCATTTGCACATCACGTCAATGACGTCATGTCACCTTGTCGGAGCTGGTGTGATTTCTAGTTTGTCCTCTCTCAGAGGTGGTGGTAGATGGGGAAGGGGCTGGGGAAGTTTGCACTTTTCTGTACAGAACTAATGCAATAAAAACACAGTCAAAGCAGGAAAAGCTCCCAAATAAACCACAATTTATTCATAATACTGTGAAATCGTTTAGAATAATTGGTCTGCACACCACCAGTGTGTCTTGTTTATACTGGTATATATATTGTATTCATGATTGTATATAATTGGTACCATCATTTTTTTAGTCTTTAAAAGTTATGATGGGGGTCAAGGGGGTATTTGCCCAGGGCACCATACAAGCTAGTACCAACACTGCTTAATATATTGACTTATTTCTGCATTACTATACTATGACATTTTTATGTCTTACTATACTATGACTTTTTTATGCCTTATTAAACTATGAAGTTTTTATGCCTTACCATACTATAATTTATGACATATATATATGACATATTTGTCCCATATGTAACAGGTTTCACATATGCTTTTCTTTACATATATAGGCTATACTGTATATACATATGATTTTAATTAATGTATACATATATTTCATATATAGAAATTCAACATGTGCATATATTACATTTGTGTATGGGCATTTCTGAATGTAAATTCAAGTCTTACATGTCGATAAACCCTTTGGTTGACGCCAATAAAACATCAATCTCTTTGTTTTGGAGGGGTGGTGGGGTTGTGTGTCCCTACCAATGTTGAGTCTAACCCTACACTCATGGCCAAATCCAACTCTGCTTAGGGACCCATAAAGGCTTTGGCCAGCTCAGGTGGTGCCATTTAAGGAAGTACATTTGCTGAGTACAGTATTTACAGATATGCACAATCTACAAATACAGAAGTGGTTTGTGGGAGGTTTCTTGATGCTTAAATGGAGAAACACAATAAATGCAGATACTTTGACCACTCATTACTCAACCTGCAGATACTGGATTAGATACAGTTCATTTAATGTTGTTATTGTGCACATTTTGCACAGTATCTATTATGCATTGTACTGTACAAGGGAAAGAAATAAGCTATATAAGACCAACACATACTCACAGTTCAAAACTTACTGAGTCATAGACACATTTGCACAAACAAAATATACTAGGTGGTTGGTTTCTCAAGATGTTTTCTGTGCAACTGCCATAAACTTAAAAAATGGTTTCATTTTTCTTCTTTGATCAGTGTTAAGAAATGTGGTACAAATTCCCACAAGGGTAAATGATGATAGATTATAACTGTGTGAAATTGTAGCAGTCTGTTGAGAAGAGCAACAATATGTTCTTGCACAATGGAGGAAGAGGTAAGAAAGTGACGAGAGGAAGAGCCAGTTGAGTCACACAGCAGAACAGATCCCTAGAGATAAGAGAAGCTGGAAAACCACAAAACAACAACAGACAAGCAAGACACTACATATACCATGTTATTTAAATGTTTTTCTGAATTAAATCTATTGTGGTGAGCCATTATGCCCCCAACAAATGTGACACATTACTTTGTAAAATTCTTAGCTTTGCATGTGCAGTATAGCAGGCCTCAGTAGAGAGGTCTTGGGCCAGAGATGGAGAGGGGCCCAGGACATGGCAGAGGCCAGAGATATGTATCGTTCAGAGCTGATGTTGAGCGCTTGGCAGGGGCCCCCAATTGTGCCCCTGGGGAAAGTGGTAGTCAAATTTAGTCACAAATATGGAAAAGGTGAACATGCAACATCCTGCCTTCACGTCTGTGCTGTCATCTGTGCAGCTGTTTCTGGTCCAGTTTGATCAACCAAACTTCCTGTAGATTTAAAACAATTTTGGTATATGTGTGCTTATGAAAGTAAGTTTGTCCTGTGGAGGGAGGAACCAAGTATCTCGCTATCGTCTCTCCGAGAGGCTACAATGCTAACACACGTACAGTGTGCAGCTTTGATGCAGTTTTGTTGATAAAGATAAACAAAATCAAAAGCTAATATTAAATGTTTTAAATCTTCTGAAAGCATTCTCAATGTTAGATAACATTGCACTGATAATAAGGGTCCTTGTTGAAACTGTTGGTACAATTGGAGGTCTTAAGTTTTTTATCCTTAAAATTTATTTTAGTATCTTAAAGCTCTCATGGCCCCCCACATATACTCTTTGGTATGAGTAATTACCTTTAAATCAATTAATAATGTATTTGCCAAAGATGAATCCATAAACATATGTAAAAGCTCAAATGAAATTATTTATAATGCTTAATGTCAGTGGTCCTCCTTCAGGGAGTAACTTGGAATCATGACTGACTAATACAATATCAGCTTCGTGCATCAGGAATTGTTGGTTGGTTGCACGTTGCCACGAATAGCTTCTTCTTTTTTTTTAATCCCTTTCAGTGGTTCCGCAGCATTTCAGTGATGTTACAACCTTTCAGTGAAAGTAGTCTTTCTTTATCAGCAATTAGATATCCTCTTATTGTCTATCTACACATCTATATACATATATACGTCTCTTTTTCCCTGTTTGTATTAACAGTTGCATCACCAGGAGAAATAGAGGGCTGTCAGAGATGCATCTTCCTTAGTGAAGCAGAATAAAACAGCTGAGACTTGACTCTGTGTTGTGATACCATGTTCTTTTACTACCAACAATGGTTTCACTCCTCTGAGTGTAATTTGGTACAAATAGGATTAATATAAACAGAACTGTAGCTATGCAGAGATAACACTTGACCCAGAGAATAACACAAAAGCTCAGTCTGACTTTACAGGATGAATGCCACTGATGGAGCCTTCAGTTAGAACAACTGCAGCATCATCGTCAGACTCTGGATCATATCATTTAAGACTTGATGGTATCATCAATGGGACAATGGATGGATACATGTATAGTTACTGTAAAAGGTATGAAGAGCTACAACAAATAGTCTAAGTTCACTGAATATGTTCATTGTTGTGACTATAACATGCACCAACATGAAATAATGCTTGGCTATTATGGCCCTCTGTTGGTGACTAGTAAGAACTGCAACAACACTGATTGAGTGAATCTCATTTTACCAAACTCCTACGTATTGTAGCTTTGAAATATTTAAGTATTTTTAAGTATATTACGATATTAGTCCTATATGACGAGAACAAAAACCTCCTTGTCTGCTCACCTGATACATCACTACACCACACTGATTTTCTTTCTACTGTATATTTTTGCTTCCCCATTAGATCGGCGTCAGAAGCCCATAGTGATGATTCCTCCACTGACAGAGGGACAGCAGACCACACTGACCTGCACTGCTCCTGGTCTCTGCTCTGGGTCTAATCCTGAAATCACCTGGACATGGAGAGGAGCAGGAGAGAAGGACTCTCATATCACAGGAAACGTCACAGCCAATCAGGGACAAACCTCAACTTTGACCTTCAATCTGTCAGCTGAGCATCACGGTATGGAGGTCACCTGTAAGGTCAGCTTCACAGGCAACATGTCTACAGAGGAGATGGTGACTTTGAATATGACCTGTGAGTACAACAAGCTGTTCTTTACTCCCTTTGTTTAAATATTTAAAAGTTACCCTCATCACCATTGATGTGACAGCAGAACATCTGAACACAAATCTGACTATGCATGCTAACATAACTGGCTGGTAAATACTGTAGACTAATTTTGTTATAGTAAAATAAAGAAGTCAGCAACCCTTTGCTGCTTGGGGGGAAAAATACCACAGGTACACTATTAAGTCCTTATATATTCTCATATGTTCATGTTATTTTCAATTATTTTTTTAAACTTGGATTTTGTTTATGTATAAAGTTGATTTGCAAAATATGCTAGATGAAATATACAGAAAACATGTGACATGTTTTCGAAACTGGCTTGCAGTAATGGAAAATGTTTATCAGTTGTGGTAACTGGGCCAAAACATGCAGAAACCACAGGACTGATCGTTTAAAGTCTGTTCAAGTGTGACATTAATTTAATAATCTTGAAGAGGACCTATGGAAATCTGGCTGAGGTTCTAGAGTCGATGAGAGGGTCCACAATATCTATAGAGGTGGTCATACCACCTAAAGCACCAAAGCGTGGAATATGACTTTGTTGACACCTTGTAGTAGTACTGGAGAAAACATTGTGGCAAACAGCAGTGGAGGAGATTTTAGCAGAATTGGTGCAAATTGATCTAATCCACATATACAGTTGTTGGGAGTGTAGCAGCCAATGAATGACTCATATTACTTATCTGTTGCACCTGATAGACAGATGCTGGTAAGGCAGTGGAAGATGATCAGACCCACAATAAAGAAGCAGCTGGAGGAGGGCGAGCTGTGGAGTAGTCCAACATTGATTTCTCAGTGTTGAAAAGAGAGAGTCCAGCAAAGGCAGGGAAGTCACAAGGGAGCACAGAGTATGCTGTAATTAAGAGAGAAGAGGCAGAAAGGAGACAGGACAGAGATTGCAAACAAGAGGTGAGGATGATAGGGGGCGATGAAGAGACAAAACATTGTATCCCAGCTCCATATGTCTGTGCATTAACTATGGAAGCATGTTAGCTTAGCAAAAAGACTGGAAGCATAGAGAAACAGGTAGCCTAGCTTTGTCCAAAATTTTGGATCTTTTAGTTACTCTGTGCATAAACAGAAATGTAAAAATGAAAAGTTGTCATTTTAGAGTAGTTACCGAGGCATTACTCTGTGCTATTTGCCTGGTTGCTGTACAGTGGCAACAGGGAATCCCTGCAACCAGCTGTTATGGTTGGTTACAGTTGAGAAAACCTGAAATGCTAAACTGTTTTTTCTGTTTTATTTATTTAATAAAGCATTTATTATGTGAGGAGTGTTAAAATTATGCATTTTGCACAAATTTTGAATTCAAGTCCCATTATTTTGTATTTAAAATTAGTTCATGTGAGCACAAGAATTAGTGTAAGAGGATATGAGCCGAAGATAACATCTGAAACACCAAGCAGGTGTCAGGTTTGCATATTTGGTTCCCCTTAGAAGAGAAGACAGAAAGACGCTACAGCTTGTTTGAAAAGGTTCTCACAAGCACTATACATACCTTCCTCAACTTTATTAACATTACTTGGTTCCTCTTTTTTTTTATATATGTAATTCAACATTGTTCTAAAAGTCTGACCAGACAACCCAAATTTACAAGACAGCTTTCATAGCAAATGAAATGAAAGCAAAACTGTCATATTGCTGACTGTGTTGCCTGAAAGAGAGGCTGAAAACACTGAAAGAGAAAGAGGTACCCACATCCAAAAAAAAAACACATTACCTATTACCAACTGTCTACTGGTAACAATAACTACTGGTTTCTACTTGTTTAACATTTAGTTTCATTTATTCAGATCTCATCTTCAACATTGTGTACCAACTGATTCAACTTCATGATCATTCATGATCATTTTGGAGGCTGCAGTTTGTGGTGCTGTTAGACTGGAATGCATTATACTGAGAGGCATTGGCTGGAACTGTTGGCAAATAATTTAAGCTGTTTTGAAAAAGAAATGTTACTGCACCATGAACAATGATAAAAGTCATAATAGTGATGATCATTTATTGTTTGCACTTGTAATGTGTGCATATAATTTTGTGGGCTTATACACGAAAGCCAGTAGCTTCACAGATACACAGTGTGTGCACGTATGTGCTTAAAGTGATTTTTGGATTAAGGCTCAGCTAAAAGGATTAGAATGTTCCACTAGCTGGACAAGCACCTTAAATAGATCAACCTGACGCTGTCAGTGCTGCAAAGCTGCAGAGGAATCAGAAGAATCTTACAACTGGGAACAAATATTTCAACCAGAGGGCTGCTTCTTCTTCAGGGGTGTAGGTGAGTGTGTGCAGTATTGTCATACTAACAACTGACAGCAATGCACATTTAATAATTCATTTTAGGGTTATTAGATGGTGCTTAGTTCATATGTATTTCTATTAATGGACTTTAAGTTCAGGTTTAAATAATAAGGTGGAGGAAGTATTCATATCCTTTACTTAAGTAAATGTACCAATAAGACAATGTAAAAAATATTCCATTACAAATAAATCCTGCATTCAAACTCTCAAGTAAAAGTCAAGTTACTTATAAAAGTAAAAGTATTCATTCTGCAGTAAAATATTCCCTGTAACTGATATATTATTACATATGACATTATTATATTTTAAATACTAATGCATTAATGTATAAGCATCATTTTAACTGTTGTAGACTTAAAGTTTAGTTTATTTAATTATGCTCCAGTCAGGTAGTTTTGAGGTCAGCTACTCTCCTAAAGTATAACTAGACAAATCTGATCGCTCATGAGTTTATTAATTGGAGAGAAGAAAAAAAAAAAGTTCTGTTATAAATCTTTTTTCTCGAATGTTAACATTTTTTGTGAAATAATGGACAATTGTACCTCTTTGGGCCTTGAACTGCAAATTAAAACATCTGAGAAGTTTAAAAGGGAATGTCTCTTTAGTGGAACTGCTGACAAGTATTAGACGGCTAGACGCTGTGAGGGATTGTTAGCGGAACTGTTGGTTCATTCTTAACCATCTGTTGCTTTTTATAAGCTTTTTAAATCTTAACCTCTAAAGTAACTACAAAGTATATCTGTCAAATAAATGTAGCAGAATACACAGTGGGCTAAAAATATTTCCTTCTGAAATGTTTTGGAGTAGAAATATTAAGTCACATAAAATCGATACACTATAAAGTAAAGTATTTAATATATACAGTACATCTCTCTGAGAGGGTTCAAGTTTCTTCTAGGTGTATTTTACACTGTTACTATTGCAACACTTTATTTTTTATTAATGTGAGATGTCATCATGTCTATTGTTACACCTACCAGTATGGTAAAGTAGATCAGCTTTTATGCTTTGTTTGTGTATGTCCTGAAGTATTCACGTGACCTTCCTTGTCTGTTCTATGTTAAAAGGCCTGTAGTGACTTTGCAAATAACTGCAGTCTTTTATCTTTCCACAGAGATGGCTGATGTTTTCAGAAGCCTAAATCTCCTTGAGACCCTCAAAGAATCCATAGAGAGCAATAAGTTATCAGATGTCAAGGATGCAGTGGAAGATCTCCTGATCAGTAGGATCAACTTAGCTGTGGTGGGCAACCGTGGGGATGAAAAAGACTCCTTCCTGAACTCCCTCCGTGGCCTCGGACCTGGGGATGAGGGGGCCGCTCTATCTTCATCCGTTGTTGCCTCAGAGGACATGGCAGGCTATCCTAACCCTAAACACTCTGACTTTCGTCTGTGGGACCTGTCACCTGTGCCAGACACCTCCCCATTTGAACCCGGGGGATATATGGACAAAGTTAAGTTCCTCCGCTACAATGCTGTCTTCATGACATTCACACATGTACCCCAAAACAACAGCGTGGAGGTGTACTTGGAAGCCCGTTCACTGCAGCGACAAACAGTATACTTTATTCTCTTAGCTTCAGTGGAAGAAACAGAAAAGAATCTGGAAGTAAAGAGAAAAGCCAGTCTGGAAATACTGAAATCACGTGGTTTGACACAGCCTAAAGTCTATCTGGTCAGACCCTCCACCCTGGAGAAGTTTGACTTCCCTGGTCTGTTGGACGACATGAGCAAAGACCTTCCAGAAATCCGTGCCCACGCCCTTCTCTTAGCTCTACCAACACTCACTTCAGCCCTGGTCACCCAGAAAAAAGAGGCATTCAAAGCACTAGTATGGGCAGCCGCCTCGCTATCTGGTGGGATGTCAGCTATTCCTGTTCCCCTGGTAGCCTCTATGGTGGACTCAAGTGTAGCAGTGCGGATCCTGACGAAAGCGCAGTTGTCTCTGTGCCTGGACGACGAATCGGTTGAGCGACTGGCCCGGCGGCGAGGCATGGATCCCACAAGACTCAAAGGGCTGCGAACTTGTGTGCTGTCAGTGGAGGTCACCAAAGGGGAAGTAAAGAGGCGGCTGGCAGCAGCAGAAAAGGACTTGGCCACCGTTTCATCGAAACTGGTGGAGATGGCGATGCCCAGACATGCCCGTTCTGCCAGCCGCTCCTTCGCTGCCATGCTGCAATCTTTAAATAGCGCCATTGATGAAATGGCGGCCGATGCTGAGAAGATAGTAGATGCTGCTCTGGGGGAGGGGAAGTGAAGTCCAATGCTTTTCTTTTTATTCGATGTTTCCTGTTTACGTGTGGTTCACCCTCACTTTTATGTTTTGGGATACAAGAAATGCACAATTTAGACAATGCTTCATAAATCTTTTGGTACTTTTTCACTGTTTCTGATTACAATGAACTTCTAAAGGAAACACTGTAAATACTGTGTAAGCATCAATTCTGCAAATACATGTCAAGTACTGAAAGTTGCCCTGTGCCTGTTTGAAAGACTTCATCGCATACTGTAAACAGTGGCTTTCGCTATTAACAAAGACAGGAAGTAGGGGGAAGTTTCGCAGCATGCATACAACAGGCCGAGTTGAATGAAAAAAAAAAAAACAAGATCACATTTATCAGAAGATCATGAAAGATTGTGTTCTCCAGCTTGCATGATTGGCCATGCAAATTCTTTAAGATTTGAAGTCAACTGTGAAAACTTCCTTTTTTTAAATCTTATTCAGGAGTGATGGTGCATGCTACTGACTCTTAAAAGTGATCACTGAGGTAAGAACAAGCTTATTTTTGTGTCTCCTGGTCTAAAATATCTCTTCTATTCGACTACCTGATAGAACCAAAAAAGTTATCTCTGTCTGTAAAGGTTCATCTCAATCATCAAGGTAGTACAATCTGTGTGATTTCTAAAGAAGCATTTCAATTGGTTGGAAAAATCTTTTAAGTTATTAATGATCTGGATTCAACTTTCAACGAGATATAGAACCTCTGAAAAACACTGTATTTATTTTTGACTATATTAGGTCTACACCAATAAATGCACTGTATTGTTTGCACTGTTGTGTGCGGTGTGTTAAGGGTCGTCTTTAAATGCAGGTCTGGCGAAGGAAACTAAAGTGATATAAACTAATAGCTGATGTCAAAAAAAAAAATTTAATTAGCATTTACCTGAAGCCATAAAATGTAGATGAGTCAAATGACCAATGTTTGTTTTGGGCACTGCTGTATCAAGTACAACTACAGTACACCAGGATTTACAAAAAAACATGTAGCCTAAATATTCCATCTTAAATTTTTTTTTCCATTAATCTATTATTCCTAAAACAAAATGACAAATTCTTCCAATGTAGGTTTGTGAGAGAAAATAACATGCTTGTTTTCAGCACTTCAGAATGAAACCAAATGAAACTATTTTAAAATGAGGTATAAAAAATGAAGACAGAAACGTCTGACAAAAAGAGGAAGTTGAAAAATGTTGTGACTTTCAGTGAAAAAGGAACTTGCCTTACAGGAAAAAAGGTTCTGTGCTGTTATGCTGTAGAATTATGTTTACACACACACACACTTTTTTATTTCAGATATCAAGCTTTAGTCCAACATGAGAATCGCTGCTCAGACAGTCGTCGGGTGGTTGGTATTTCTGGCCCTAATAAAAAGTAGGAATTTTTTCACTCTACTTTGACAACAATGTTTGCTTTTTACAACATTTGCATTAAATTAACGTGTACCTGTGTTTTCACCACCACAGATTATTCAACGTATAACCTAAACCCCTTTGACCTAACACCCAGTGAGCTGACAGCTAAAGAGGGGTCGTGCGCTGAGATCAAATGTACAGTCTCAAATACTGTTAATGATGATGATGGTGCATACTGGTTTTGGATGAAGGACGGAAAATGGAATGACACTGGTAAAGATTTTACCGGCACCATCATTTACAGCTCAAATTTCTCAAGACGTCTTGTCAGTCCAGACTTTGAAGGCCGAGTCAAATATATCGGCTCTCCATCTTCACGTTGGAGAAACTCAAACAAACAATCATGCAGTATTTTGATCTGCGACCTGAAAAAAAGAGACAGAGGAGAGTATTCTTTCAGATTTGTGGGAAAAAAAAAATGGATAACTAAAAAAAATGTGTCCCTCAATGTTGAAGGTATGTATAAAGATCAGAATATTGAATGAAATTAAAATACAGAGCAATAAAATGTGTTATGCAAACACTGAGATAAAATTAATATGTTTTATGTTTTGAGCAAAAGAATGTAGCATTTTGAGAATACATTTTTAATGTTAGGGGGAAAGTAATACTTTAACAAGAATAAAGGGCCTAAAATGTTTTGCTCAGTATGTATATCAGCAAATAGGTTCAGAATAGACACAGCCAAGCCTCTACACAGCTCTCCCTCCCTCTTGTGTGTGTGGGTGGGCCTCTGAGAGGTTTTGAGATTATTCTGTATGATCTGATCTAATTTAGACTTGATGGGGGAGGATGGAAATATGTTGGGTGTGTGGAAGTGACGAGTTGCTTTCTCCTGCTACATACAAGTATACCCAGAGTTGCCATATTTGACTGACACTAAAGATCCCAACGTGCCTCAAATCCACCCTATCATCATAAAAATTGATTTTTTTTTTTATTGGATGTTGGATAAATTTTCTTTTGTCTATCCAGGCCTCCCTATCATGTTCTATTTCCCTATGGTCTAATCCCATAGGCTGTTGTGTGTAACCGTTTTGATCCCCTCACTGCATGTGCTTTACACTTAACAGCAAAACATGTGCATTAATATTTAGCTTAATGACCCAATTACCACAACAAGCAAAAAGGATCTGATGATCAGAAGATGTGCGTATTACAAATATGCAGAAACTGTCTCATAACTATAATATTTTATCATTTTATTATATAAGTTATGTGATTTTTTTTTGAGTCACACTAAGAGAAATTAAGAAAATATCATCCAGTGTATCGCCAGCTTTAACTTCAGACTGTGGTTCTTTGGCTCCGTTAGTTTTAGCTCATAACATCGACAGTGAATCTAGAGCAGTTTTGCTGAAGCTCCACTCCAGCCAAGTATAAATGAATGCTTCTATTTATATAAACATGTATTTGTAGTGATTTATACTCTGTGTAATCCTTGTTACATTTCTGCTGATATTGTCTTCCTTTCATATTTTCAGAGAATCCATGCCTGCTCACTTTTCAGAAACCACCTGCCGTGAACGAATCTGACACAATAACACTCACGTGCTCCACTTTGAGATCATGTAAATCAAGGCCACAAATTCAAGATTTGGCACAATCACCCCAAACACAGTTCAATAATGTTCAACAAAATGAGAAGAGCACCACAGTCAGCTTTACAGCGCGCTTGCAGGATGATGGGAAGGAGTTTTCATGCCAAACAGAGGATAACACGGACAAATATTCTATTCAGAATATTTCTGTAACTGTTGAATGTAAGTTCATAAATGGATCGTTTTTACTGATGTCGCTTCTTTTGTTAGAGCTGTAAGAGTTGCTACTGATTCAAACAGTCAATCTGATTGACAGGTCTTTTACATATTTTATTTTATTTTCAAAATCAGAATTAGTGAGCAGAATTACCCAGTCATGTGCCTTTTTAATAGTACTGTAATTATTATATGAGTATGTTTGAGCAGTTACTTAATATTATAGAAATCAAGCAGCAGTCTCCATGTTTTCCTCCAACAGCCTAGTTACGTCAGAAAATCTGAATTTTCTATCCACATTGTGCATAATTTGTACAACACTCAGGCTTTACCTATTTGTGTGACCACTTTAAAGCAGGGTTTATCTGTACCTGCTTCATGTACTTGCCGAATATATAGATAACTCCTTACTGGGACTAAATCAAATATGTCTCAGTTGTTGCATGTTTGATTTCCTTTTACAATCCACCCTTGCTTGCTGCATCTAAACTGATTTCTCCTTACTTGTACTGAATTTGTTGCCACAGATGCTCCTAAAGACATATCGGCTCAGAGCACTCAAATTGTCAAGGAAGGAGATTCAGTGGCTCTCAGGTGCTCTGCCAAAGGAAATCCTAAGCCCAACATTACCTGGTTTAAAGAAAAAGACATACAGTCCTCACAGCCCGTATGGACCATCACGTCAATTCAGGAGTCACAGAGTGGAAGTTACTACTGTAAAGCTCAGAACAAATATGGAACAATTATATCAAAGTCAATCACTATTACTGTTAGATGTGAGTACTTCCTACATTTTTCCTTGAATTTATGTAATTTCCTCCATTGTATACTTCATTTTTTGTCATATATTGTGGTGTGTTGGTGATTCTCAGTAATTGTGGCTCATATAATTCTGCTGTGGTAATTTTTTTTAACCCTCAGTACTAGTTTGGCATCTTTCCATTGTACTCGTAAAAAATCATTGTGAAATTCGTAATGAAAATCTTGTATATTTCTATTTTATTTACATCACTGTATTCGTAGTGGACTGTCGTTATGAATTAAACAAAGGGGGTGGGTGAAATCTTCTGTTTCAGATGTGCCTCGTGTTGAGATAAAGAAGACCTCACCCATGTCAGACGTTAAAGAAGGAGATAAAATGTTTTTAATATGTAATGTGATTAGAAGCTACCCACAGCCTTCCACGTACAATTGGTTTAAAAATGGAACACATATTGATCAGAAGCAATCATATGTTGTAGAAACTATCAAGCCTGAGAACAGAGGCTCTTACACATGTGAAGCCACTAACGATGTGGGTACCGGAACATCAAAACCACTTCTAATCAGTGTTCAATGTAAGTTTCACACTATACCTGTACTGTATGCATGTCGGACACTTGATGATGGTACAGAAGGTTTCATCACTATCAAAAGCATACTGACAGTTATTTCTTTTTTCCAGACAGGCCGACGAGTACGAGCATTTTCATCCCTGACAACAAAGTGAAAGTTGGTGAATTCCTCAAAGTCACCTGTAACACTGACGCCAATCCTGAGCCGCACACGTACTCCTGGCACCGTTACAGCCAAAATAAACAGATTGACTCCTCACGGTGGAAATCTAGCACAGGCCATGACAACAGCCAATATTTGGCGAGTGTTCAAAGAGCAGATGAAGCCTGTTACACCTGCAACGCCACCAACTCCATTGGAACGGGGGATGATAGTCAGCCAGTGTGCATAGATGTACTGTGTAAGTAACCATGAAACTTTTACATAAAGTTGAATATTTAAAACAATCAGCATTTACACCTGATTGGCTCAGTCACACTAAAGTCATATTTCAGGGTAGGGGTCGATACCAGCCCTTTAGACACACCCCTGCCTACCAGCACTTGTAAAGCTCACTAATTCATGTGTAGTATCTAGTTAAATCCATACAAAAACAGAAGTGTAAAAATAACAATTCACAATTCAATGGCAAGCAGTTGCCAGAAAACCAGGGAAGATGTTATTGTCCCTATTTAAGTAATAATGCAGCACGTCACTATACGTAAAAATTATTACATTTCAGCTGCAATACAGAGCAAACAAACCAGATATAATGTGTCAGTTAGTGAACTTCAGAGATGCTGGTTGGTGGACTTTTGTTACCTTTGGACACAGCCAGGCTAGCTGTTTCCAACTGTTTCCAGTGTTCGTGCTAAGCTAAGCTAACCTGTTGCCAGTTGCAGCCATAAAATTAACATACACGAGAGTGGTATCGACCTTTTCATCTAACACTCTGCCAGGAAATGATGAACACTTTCTAAAATGTCAAATTTTTCAGTTAAAGCTTTTAACAGGTTGACTTCCTGCTCATGAAGTGCTGCTTTCATGTCATGCAACAACATTTTTTTTTTTATGTAACCTCCTGAAAATCAAACACGCGGCTGCTTCCTCTCCACAGACCCTCCCACCGAGCCCACACTGTCTATGGCTGATGAGGTCACTGAAGGTCATACCGTCACCATTACCTGCACAGTTGAAAGTAACCCACCGTCCACCCTCACCTTGAGAAGGACTTCCACATCAAATCCTCAGTTTTTAGAAATCCATAAATCCATAAATGATCAACCCCACGTCAGCACTCTCCACCACTTCTTTAATGTAACGTCAGCGGACACTGGCTCTTACTCCTGCAGGGCCGTGAACAGCGAAGGTTCAAAGGAGAGCAAACAAAGGAAGTTGCTGGTGAAATGTGAGTGATTCAGCGGTGTCTGTTTCCTAACCAAACAGATCACATCAAACCAAAAACTTTCCGTTCGGTTTTTGGCATTTTAATCTTGGAAAAAAAAAAGAACTCGATTTGCAAAAGTGGATCTTTCTCATCTATTCTTTCCATGTGAAATCAAGTCATTTTGATTGCATGTCTAGTTTATTAGTTGACTGTTGGTTCTGTCTCATAATTTATGTGCGGTAGAAGCTTAAACTATATAATATATACTATAAAATATATTTAATCAAGCGGCGTAGAGCAGACTGAAGCAGCATTTTGAGGTACTTGTACTTTACCTGAGTATTTCATCATACAAAATGAACAGCTTAGATAATAGATAGATATAATATATTGTGATAATCTACCAAACAGTGTATATACAGTAGTTCAATGTACACCTCAAACATAAAAAAATGCTTTTACTTTTGATAATTAAAGTCCATTCTCCTGCTAATACTATTGTGCTGCTTAAGAAACATATATACATACATATACAAATACTTACTTTGAACTGACCCCCACTGACTAAATAAAAGTGTATTTTATGCAATTATTATGAAGATTTTCAGGTATTAAATGTTAGGTGTCATGATATACTATAGACCAGGTGTCTCCAACCTTTTTACCTCTGAGGCTACTTTGATAAAATCAAACGGGCTGAGAGCTCCTCATGTCTTAAATTACTTGTTACATTTATTCACATATCGAATCAGAACTCTCAAACTGGTCTCCAAACCAAATCAGATGAATAGGATCATTTCACAAGTCATCAAATATCAACATCCAAAAACATGTGCAACTCACATCAGACAAATATTAGAGTCCTGATTCAGTCAGAGCTGAACACACAGACATGAAAACACCACTGTAAATAATCCTCCATAAATCTGATCAGAAACCAGAGAAGAAGAAGCTCCTCCGTCAGTGATCAGTGATAGTTGTCAGTTCATCAATGGTTACATAACAAACAGGAAGTTAAAGTAGATCATTCACTGCACTTCATTTTCCAACATGTAAACAAACATGGGCAAAAAAAAAAAAAACAGGGCTCAAGTTGAAGCCACTGTTTAACTCGCCAATAATGATTTGGGGTTCAGTCTGTGTATTTGATTTGGCTCATTTGGAGCAGATTTACTGAGTGAAGTTGTGTTGCTTAAAGTTTGAACTATGCATCTATGGTTTGTACAGACTATAATCTCAGAACCTTTGTGTGAGCTACTGGTAGCTTGCGAGCCACCTGTTGGAGACCCCTGCTATAGACTGTCTGACAGTTCTCTTTTTTACTATATTTTCGGTTAATGCAGATATTCCCAAAGACGTGACAGTAAAACCTCTGTCCGGTCTTATTGTGAATGAAAATGCGCCGTTGAAATTGTCCTGTGATGCCCAGTCCTACCCATCAGTGACCTCTTTCACCTGGAGGAAGACTGATGGGAACCATGAAACCCACCAGACGACTCAGACCCTCACCATAAAGTCTGCCAGTCCGTCTGACAGCGGACTGTACAGCTGCGAAGCCACCAATGAAATTGGAACTGGAAAATCTCAGCCAGTTCAGGTTCAAATCAAATGTGAGTAAAACGATGCGCTCATGATGGTGTGTGGATAAACAGGGAGGAAATATATACCATTACTGTATATATGACTGCCTTTATATTTTATTATCTGACTAACATTTCTGACCTTAAATCCTCCAAAACAAAAATAACCACTACTACTACTACACCTTTTGTTAAAGGGCTCTATTTTTATATTGCAGAGGAAAAAAATTGAAATGTCTACCAGGTATATCTAAAGCCAAGAGCAGCAATAGTATCTTTTCATTTGTGGTGTCATTCATATATGATCTTTGAACACTAAGATATTGAGAAAATAATTTTCTACTGCTTTCCTCTCTCTTGAATTTCTCTGCCTAGACGGCCCAAAACACACAACTATCACGATAACAGCAGCAAAGCAGGAGCGTGACGGGAGGCACTCCATGACGCTGACCTGCAGCAGTCACGGCTACCCCCAAGTCAAGTACTCATGGATGAAACAGGGCAAGGAAACCAATAAAAATGTGGCTAACAGTCAAAACTACAAGGTGTACTCAGACAACCCAGGCGTCTACTACTGCATCGCAGAAAATGAAATGAACCGAAAATCATCTGACCCTGTCCACGTGTTTGACCGTGAGTGAATTTCAAGGCCATATGTCTGTCTGTCTGTGTGTGTGTGTGTGTGTGTGTGTGTGTGTGTGTGTGAGAGAGAGAGAGAGAGAGTGAGCGTGTGGTGTATATTGCTTTCATACAGGAAACATGTTGGAGGTTAAGATCACTACACAAAGTGTTTACAACTCGATGTGTACGTACTGATGCTCTGTCTCTTTTATCCGCAGGAGACCTAAAGAAGATCCTGATGGTCTCCTTTCTCTGTTTTTTTATCGTGCTCATTATTTTCTCAATTTTAATTGTTTACAGGTAAAGCATGAACAAGTACTTTTAATAATTTTTTTTTTTTAAAAAGACAGATTAAATGTCTGCTGATTTGACATGTGTAACCACTGTCATGTCCTTTTATGTTTCCAGACACAGGAGAAAAAAATCAATTCAACAAGGAACTACAAACACACAACCCTTAGTTGGCTTTTTGGTGATGACTCCTTTGTGCATACTCTTCTACCTCTTTATTGAACACGTGTAGATAAAAATGACATATCTTTGTCTGTGTGTGAACCGATTCAGGGTTGGTGGAATGGCACGAGGAGGGGGAATCTGACGAATGAGACTGTCTTGACAGAGCCGTCCAGGAGCAGGGATGACCTCTTGCCAGACCAGCCGTTCCGTCCAAGGGCCCAACAACGCCAGCCTGGTCCAGACAGCACGTAAGACAGCAGCCACACACACATACACACACACACACACACATACAGACACACAGACACACACTGTCCCCACCCAGGACAAGGACCACTCTGTAGGGCAGAGAGCCGGACGGGCTGCTGCTCATGCTGGAGTCAAAGCGTCCATTTAAGATCCTTCAGACATGAATGGCACAATGAGAGTGCGCCCTGTCATTTATCACAGTCAGTCCCTAAACATGCATGTTTTCATTCCTGTCACCATTGTTGTTCCACAGGCCTGCATCCAACATCAACAGTGTTTACTGCACTGTGAATCTGCCCCACGGAAAACTGGTGAGTCAAGCAATTAAGACCTAGTAGAAATCACTATTTAAGAGGTAGAACTTTATTGGTATTTAAGTGCATTACTTTATTAAAGGATCGCCCACCCATTCTATATATATATTTATTGTCACGAGTGCTACTCAGCCTGTGAAAACAGTCCGAGAAAATAACTCTGGTGATGTCTTCAGGGTTCGTCTCGCTATTGACCAGTTTCAAGCAAGTCCTCCTGTGTTGTGCAGCTTCGATACGACAGAGCTTCTTTTCTGAAAACAGCCACATAAAACTGCAAAACTGTGAAAAGTATTTAAAAAAATTTATGTTTTAATGAACAAAGGCCCAGTGTATCAGAGGTTTCCCTTACTACCTATAATTATGGTGGAGGTAAATATCCAACTCCTGGGTTACAATTCAAGGAAAATCCTATTAACTTCTAAAACAACCTTTATGATCTCTTATTTAAAAGACACATTTACATTTTTAATGGCAATATTACAAAGCTCCCTAAGTCCCAAAAGGTGTTATTTTCTTATCTTGAGTGCACAGGATACAAGGATCTAAAACAACGTGAGCACATAAGATCAAAAATTCATCATCACATTCAGGACTTATAGAGCTCCTTACACACCCCCAAAAAAAAAAAAAAAAAGTGTGTTTGCAGAATGCATACTATGCAAACATCTGCCTTCCCTCTTCTATAATCAGTAATTGTCTCGTTCTACTTCAGACACGCGGATGTGTCTTTCAATGGTCAAGCTGTTGCTTTGCCCTCTGTGTACTGCAGCTATACCCTCACTGTTTGTCCTGTCAATAGCTGTCTGTCAGCACACTAATCGTTCCGTATTATGGAACCATGAATTAACGGACAACCTACAGCGACCAACGGTAAAGCATGAATGAGCCGATTGAGTTGCTGCTGTATATTCACTGATGTCTTCTGTCTGCATCTGCTCAGGCTCCCGCAGCACAAAAACCCACAGGACAGCAAGGTGGACACACACAGGATGATTCTCTCAACTATGCTTCTCTGCACTTTTGGAATAAGCCAAAGTGAGAATTTTACGTTTTGCATATAATACCAGAACAAGACAGTTATTATTACATGGCACATTTAATGGTGATATTTGTCTTTCTAGTAACCGACAGGGGGAAGCAGAAGAGGATGTGTACACAAAGGTGTCCAAACCAAAGCCACATCAAAAGGTCAGAAACCATGACCTTTCTTATCATGTGTCAAGCTAAGTTTATAACATCATATCAGGCTATAAAACATTTGGTTGAGCATCTTAGTTCTGCTAATGATAGCTGATGTCCCATATTTTACATTTTTCCAGTGTTTTATTTGAAGTTTCAATATCCATAATAAAATATATTTGTGGTTTTAAGTACCAAAAACCACCTCAATGTCATTTCATATCGCCTCTCTCAGGCTTCACTAACAACAGGTCAGTGAGCCAATCAGAAGAGAGAAGCTGATCCTCTCTTTTGATTGGCTGACTTTTTTTCTAAGTGATCAAATAAAAATCTAGCAGATTTCAGGTAAACACTCAGAGAAAACAAATCCTGTAATGCTGGACGGTGGGTATGGGTGGGCCAGGCTTTGTTATGACCTCACAAAGTTACAGAGGTCACAGAGGTCGTTTTAAGGCTCAGTTTCTGAATATGGGCTGTGTGTATTTCTCTGTGGACTGAGGGCTTTGATACTTTCACGGCATATAACACAAATAATCTAGTAAATATCTCTGCTATCATCCTAGAATGAACAAAGCAGGCTGGAGGACTATGAAAACTTCACTGTAGCAATTGCACCCAAATCTCCAAACCCATTAACCGATGACTCAGACACCAGTGACGATGAAGTGGATGTCAACTATTCACAGGTGAGCTTCAAGCCAAAGCCAGGACATCAGAGAGTCGACACAGACTCCAGCACCTCTGACGAAGATGAGATTCACTACTCTGATGTCAAAGTCTGACTCAAGATATTCTTATCCTACTTTACATACTGGTGGGATGCTAATGGTAAATTTACAATAACTTTATCTTCCAACCAACATAAGTGAGCAGAGAAGTTGAAATTGTTAGCTAAAAGTAACAAACGGTTGAAATAGCAAGATGTAAAGGACAAATGGTTGAAATGTCCATCTTTTGAAACTTAAAATGGTAGCAGTACAAATGCAAAACGGTTGTAACAATACCACTTTTACATACTTTATGGTGTTAAACATCATCCAGTTATTAATCCATTCATATGAACATGGTGTATTTGCAAAATGATGGCAGTGAAGACTCGAGCTCATGGGATGGGCTGTGGGGTGAGTCAGATAAAAAATGTTGGGGAACCTCTACTCTTTAGTTTTGTTTGTTTTTTTCATTCCTAAAATATCAGTTTCAGTGCATTGCTGCTTTCCATTATTGTGAATTTAATCCAAACCCACAGTACCTGAAATGTAAATATGGGTCAGTTATTACTGATTTCTTTGTTCAAACTCAGTTGTTATAAAAGAAAATATATGGGGACAAATGTATTTTAAAGTTTATTGACATTACTGTGAAGTTTGTGAACACGGCTCCAGCACAAAATGACATGGCTGTAATGAGGCTTGTTTCTGAAGTATGCATGTCGAAATGATGTACTATATGCAAAATGCTCCATTTCATAACCCGCTTTGACTGTAGCTCCGGTGCGGCTGTCTACTGAAGTGCAGCAAGATTTACTTTTTTGTTTTGTTTATAAGCACAAACATATTTATGTATTCTAATAAAAAACCAAAACAAATGTTATCAAAGTTATCAATAATAAAAAAAAGTGTTTGACAAATATCACACTGTCTATGTGCTTTTTCACTCTGCACAAAGGTTAGCATTGGAATATCAAATATAAACAGTAGCATGTTAAATGTGGCACCATTTATCTTCTGTAGTAAACTACATAGAAGACTTTAAAGGGAACATTTATTGTTATGGTTGATTGTGGGGAGGTTAAAGGTTAAACCCCAGCATACAGATTAGCTCTGAAATGTTTTTCTATTATTGTATTGTTTTTTTTTTCTTTACTATAGGCATTTTACAGTGAAGACATACGAGAAGGGTTGAAGGTTACAGAGACAACGGTCATGAGTTAGCGTGTTGTGTGACATCGCTGTTGCTCGGTTCAAACATTGCAGCGTGTGGTGCAGATGTTACCTCCACTGCTGCAGGCTTTAAGAAGTTTTTCTACCCAGAATTCTCAGCTGGGCTTCTGTCGGCGGCTTAACACTAAAGTTCTGTAGGTGTTTAAAGGCCAGAATCCTGTGTTTCAGCTGTTGTTCCCCCTAAAGTTAAGCCGTCACCTTGTCACTGACCTGTCCCATCAGACCATCAACGCCTTGCCCTTGTCCCACATGAGAGTCTGCAACTGTTTCTTCTTCTTTTGAATCTCCACCATTGCATCCTCTGGAGTGCAGGCAGATCTCAGCATATGTCGTCGTCGTCGTCGTCGTCTTGGCGGCCAGGCCTCTGATCCCCCCTTCCCCGAGCTTAGTCTCTGTATTGGCCTGAGGTTTATCCACACTGACGCAGTGGAGTGGGTCAGTCTTGTTTCCTCCTCCTTCTGCCTCCAGAGTGGCTTTATTGACACGAATAACAGCCACTTGTGAAGAGTTGGTCTACAGGAAAACAATGACGGTTTGCTTCAGTAATGGAGAAGAAAAGAATCTGGAACATGGTAAGTAAGGATGGACAGTGGAGAAGGGGATGCTGCAGTACTAGGACTCAAAAGCAAAACGTCACCTTTGCTATCCCCTGTACACAGAATTCAAGCTCACCACAGCTGCCCTTTTCCTATGAAGGATGACACTTCTACCTCCCCAAGCTTAAATTCCTGAAACATTCCCCGGTACTTTGAATTCAATGCTTTTTTTTTTACTTACTTGAAGGTGTATCTGTAAGTCTTCACCTATTACATATATTGTGCAAGGACATAAACTCACCTCATTAGTGACTAAAAAGTCTGAAGTGTCCACCGGTCCCTGGCCGAGTGAAAGGCTGCCTGTCCTTTTCCTAAGACCAACACGAAACGTCATTGTTATTATGAACAATCATGTATTATTCTTTTTAAAATCCTTATTTTGTAATCATATTTGAGTCATACCTCCAACAGCAAGCTCTATGTTCCTCACCTGCAAAAGAGCAACAGAGGGAGGCACAGCAGCAGCATCCCCAGTGCTCCCGCTGCAGAGCCGATCAACAGAGACATAGTGTGCAGGCCTGAAAAGTCGCCAGAAACCATATCAGAAAGAGGCAAATTAGGCAAAAGAAAAAGCCAAATACAAACACAGCATCCTGTAGATTCCTCTACCTAGTTGTGTTTCACTGGAGGACACATTGAACACAAAACTATCAGAACCCAGCGAGTTGGTGCTGAGGCAGACGAGAGAGGGCATGTCTTCGTCCAGGCGGTATAGAGTGATGATGCTCCTCATACCCTCGCCCCCCAGGGGAACTTTCCTGATTGGGATGTCAGCAGAGTGATTGACAGGCTCCCCAGCCAATTCCCAAACCAGGGAGGGAAGCGGGTTGCCCTGGCTGTCACAGGAACATCGAAACTGGGACAAAATCTTGATGCAGCGGGAGGAAGGAAGGATCTCAGGAACAACTGAGGAGGAAAAGGTATTTAGCTATTTGTGCACCCTAAATCAAACGTCCGGGGGAAAAATAAAAGTGTGCAATTATAAATGAATAAATCTCACATGTGACATCAAAACTGGCAGATTCTGAGTGTTCAGCTCCGTGGACATTCAGAGCTTCACAGTAATATTGATCCTCTGAGAGTTTGGTCACATTGAAGGTGAAGTCTGGCTCAGAAGAACCCACCATCTCGTTTTCTCCCCCAGCTACTCTGAACCAGGTGAAGTTTATCGTCGCTGGATTGGCGATGCTCGTGCAGGTCAAAGTCACAGAGCTGCCGTCCGGCACCGGGCCAGAGGGGTCCACCGACAATGAGGTGTTCTTAGGGGGATCTGAAAGAAACAGTGCGCCTGTTAGCAGTTCAAGGAATGCAGATTTCATCCCAACAAATTCCTTTTTAGGATCATTTGTGATCAGGTTTTAGGGGTGTAGTGATTCACATTTTTTTTTTTCAGTTTTCAGTTCATTACATTATTTACTTTTTTTCTTTTTGCATACCTGTTTAGGGCAGTCTCTCTCCGCAGCACAATCGCAGATTTACAAGCAAACAATAACAATCGGATGTCGTGACAAAATGAACTTTGAATCTCAGGTTTCAAGCAAACATGGAGGAAAAAGTCCATAAAAGTGCTGAGAAAAAAAAAAGGGAATTTGAACATTTACAGTTCCAGCACAACTGGGCAAATGCCATCAGCTGATGAGTTCCATGTTTCCAAGGTCAAGAATGACCTTTGAACCTCATGAGGTGAAATTCACCACGTTTGGCATTAAGCCTCTTAATTACCTCGCCCTGGGCAATAAAATACGATGCCACATTTTGTCATGGCACCAGTTGTGATGAATTTCACACTTTTGATCATCCTGTTCAGTGGCAGTGAATTACTGATGGAAGTTAGAGTGTATTTTATTAATTGAAGCATAAAGCAAAAGAAAAAGAGAAAAAGATCCTCATGTAAAAGGAGAAAACTGAGGCTTCATGTACCAGTGCCTCACTCACAAGCAGACAGACTGACAATCTGTGATTTGGTGAATTAAGGATACACAATTGCCACTATAAAAGGTTTAAATGTAAATGCTTCCAAATTCTATATAAAACTGTCTTTTCATTAAACAGAGACAACGTCTTCATTTTCTGTGGTTGCAAATGACGTCTTAATAAGGACTCAAACCAAACAAAACACCCACACATAAATTAACACACTGGCAAACATGCGGACACACAGCAGAGCTCAGTCATGATGGACCACTGACATAGAAAGGATTTTGAGGTTGTCACGCAACACGACAAAGCATCACTGTCCGTGGCCCAGACACTCTTGCTCTGTGAGTCTTGGCCCCAGATCATGTTTGGGCTGGATGTATGGTACAGTAGAGCCATATTCAGCATATGAGCACAGTGGAAACATACAGTTCTGTTGTTTGTTGTCAGAGTAAATCAACATCTTTACCGCGTCCAATGAACTTACACTGAATGTCCAGCTGAATTGTGTCTGAAACTTCTTCTCCCAGATCGTTTTTTGCTTCACAGTGGTAGTCGCCACTATGGCCCGGGTCGACACCGTTAAGAACTAAGGTCGGCCCGTGCTCGTCGTCCTCTTCACCGTCCCGGTACCAGGTGTAGTTGCTCACAGGTGGGTTGGCACGGCTCCTGCAGGACAGAGAAACAGAGCTGCCCTCCAGTATTGGACCAGCAGGATCGACAACTACTGTTGTGTCCTTGGGAGCAACTGGAAAATTAAACAAAGTATGGGGTTCAGTCCGCGCCGTTGGCTAATATTTGTCATTTGTGTTTCAGTTAAAGTCCAACTTACACTGTACATCTATCTGAGTGACGGATGAGTTCTGGCTTCCATGTTTGTTACTGGCTTTGCAGTAAAATTTGCTGTCGACTTCTGAAACTGTGGTTGAAAGCTTCCTCTTGGAACCCACTTCTGTCACCTGATCCTCATCCACTTTGTACCAGGTGTAGCTGTCCACGGCTGGATGTGCGTTAGCGTTGCAAGTCAGAGTCACCGTGCTGCCCTCATTTACAGGACCAGGGTCACTGATCGATGTGTTATTTGGAGGATCTGGAAGAGAAATCTGACAATTTAAATGTGAGGAAATTTTCTTTAAACCAGCATAAATAGATTATGTGGCCACTTGGGGGCAGCGCAACAACTTATATAGTTTGTATGGTGAACGTGTTAGCAAACAGATGCCTCTTTTCACATCAAGTAAACACAAAGCAACATTAGCATTCGTTAGGATTTGTGTTTCTGGACAAATCTTAGTCCAATATTAACTCTGGTTCTAACTCTGTTTTGGTTTCAATCAACTACTGAGGAAAATAACTGGCTTTTTAGCTGCTAAATACTCCACTATGTTCACAAGCTAGTCACTATCTTAGTCAGTCTGCCAGTTTGCAACTCCAGTCGGTTTATCAGAGCTTTCTATTATAAAACAGCTGAAAATGAAAGTGATGAGAGTGGCTATAAAACAAAACAAAATTAGTTGAAATATTCTCAAAAGTTCTTCCGAGCTTAAAAGGAACTTCAGAGTCAAGTGATATTGCTTTTGGGTTCAACATGGGCAACATCTTTAAACATATTTTTTTGATCCATTATCAATATCAAGATATCGAGTAGTGCAGCTTGAAACATTCATCATTTAATTAATTTCTCTACACATCTGCAGTTGCAGGCTCGCCCGGCGATCACTCACATTCCTATCCACTGGGCAGTTTTAAATCCACGTGAGGAAACACTTAAACAGGATGCCCCCCCCCCCCGTTTCCAGTATTTATGCTAAGCTAAGCTACTGAATCTAACACTCTGTAAGAAAGTGTATGTCCCAGGATGTCAAACTATTCCTTTAAGACACATGTCTTGCCAATCAAAGAACACATCATGTTGTGGAACAAGTCAGTCTTTTTGTAATAATGAATGCTTTATAAGATGTTCACAAGTTGTAACTACTTGTGTTATTAATGTTAATAATAAAGGAAGAGGAATCACTAAAAACAACTTTTGGGTTGCCAGATTGTGAAAAATCCCAGGAAATAAACTCCCGTAAGTATGTAAGTGGATTTTTCACAACATGTTGTAACATCCTATTATACAAAATGCAATGATGTGATATTGGTATGAACTGAAATGAGGCACAACACAAGAAGAAGACATGGGAATCCTAGAAACGTACTTACAAAGAACACGGAGGGTCAAACTTTTTTCATACAGAAGGTCGCTGTTGCCAGCTTGTCGGCTGTAGAGAGTGGTGCAGGAGATCTTCTGTCCGTTGTGGAGGTAAGAAGCGGTGAAGTTCATAATAGAAGTCACAGATTTACTTTCCATGTTCTCCTCAATGTCACCTATACTGGGAGTCCAGGTCAGAGTCGGAGGGAGAGCGGGACAGGGAGCAAGAGCCGAGCAGTTCAACCTCACTGGAGTCCCTTCTTCTACCTCCAGCTTGGATGGATTTAGAGCAGGTTTGGGGAGTGAATCTGAGGAGGAAAGACGACAAGGAATTTTCAACAGAGAGACCAAAAGATGTGGGTTTACATATAGAAGTGTAACAGGACATAGCACAAACCTTGAGCAGTGATAAGGACACTCGTCTGAAAGTTGAACTTGAGCGAGTTGTCACACTGCAGTCTGAAGTAATAGTTGTCATAATGGTTCGATGGCAGGTTGTTGAAGATGGTGGTGCAATCCTTCTCACGCAGGATCCCCGTTAGGTTTCCTTCCAGGATGTTCAAGCCTGAACTTGCTCCAATGAGGCTGGAATCAAACACTTGGGTTCGGCTCCAGCTACCTCTCTTCCATATGGCTTTACACGAATCATCCAGGTGTTGATCCCATTCAGAGGGCAAGGTGAAGCTGCAGGGGATGATCACACAGGATCCACTCAGTCCCTCCACTGTCTGGGGCATGAAGGCTGCCCAGTGTTGGCATAAGCTACCTGAGGACAAACAATAAACAAATAAACATCTGTACGGTTAAACACAAAAATAAGTAACTATCATTGTTAAAGAAATTAAGGAAATGAAACCATTCGAAATCCAAGCAGAGAAGCCCTAAAAGTAAATGTTAAGACAAAAGCAAATTTTGCAATAAAATTGTAAGACAGGTAAAAGAAGGCTTACCTTGAAGTAGACAGCATATGAACAAAACCTTTACAGCACCTGTCATGCTTTTCTGTCACTTTGATGATCCTACACAGAAAATATATCAAGTAATTATGAATTATTTTATATATACTGTATATATCATTTTATAAATATATTGTACATTTACTCTGTAAGCATTATGCAGACAGAGTGACGAAAAGTAGTTCCTGATTTTAGAGGACAACTATTTCGATCTGAGATAGTTGTATGTATTCACTCACTGGATCTCTGATCATAAATGTTTTAATGTTTTGCAAAACTGTTTGCAAAAAAAATGTAATAAACAGTGCAATAACTGAAATGTATCAGTGTAAATACATGCAAGATTGGAAAATTATGAATACATCATTAATGTACAAGTATTTCAAAATTGTTTGAGTAGATTCATTTACATTGAAAGTTTGCAAGCTTGTGACAGAGAAATAAAAATGATTATTTTTCTTTGTATTTTCTTTGTTATTTTTTACCTGAACAGATTCACGATGCATGAATTTACACAAAAAGTCAGTCAAGAGTTATGTGAAAACATTTTACAGCTGCCAGTGATTTAATTTAGGTTTTGTGAAGATGAAGTCTTACCTTAAAGCCAACAATGATATTCAGCATTCAGTGTCTTTATTTTCTGGAAAAAGAGCATATTTAAGATTTTTTTTTTTTTAATTTAAATATTTTGCTATCTCTAAATCATAAAGTACATACTGATAGTCGATGTTTTTGAAACTGAAACTGCAGCTAATAAAGGTTTTACCAGCATTGAAGGGTCAGTGGTAATAATCCAACAACTGAGTCATGTCCGACTGGTGGCGTTTCTATACGGCACCTTCAGTTCTTGTAAGATTCCTCTGGGGAGGGGCGCACAGCACAACAACAGGGTTTTGATGCTCTCTCTGTATTACAGTAATGCAAATCTCCTCAGCTGTTTTCTAGGAGAATCACACTATAATTAACCCTGGGCAGCATTTCACAATAAAACACAAATGTTATTATTTTGTGGGATATAAGAAAAGAACACCTTGGTGACGTCCATTCAAATACTGCAGAATAAATGCCTTTTGTGTGACATGTCTTTGAACAACCAATTCATTTACAAGCTGCGTTGAAAGCCAGCCTACAAATATGAGCAGACATGAATAATGTACAAAATATCAGATAAAAAAAAGAAATATATATTATATATATATATATATTTATTGCCGTTTGACAAAAGCTGGGGTTGAATTTTCCCGCAAGCAACTGGAGGAGATGTTTCTAAACTGTCAGCATTTTCAAACAGTACTGACTTGAGTTGGAGTTGGAACAGTGTATTTTTACAAAACATATTTTTGTTTTATTGGTAATAATCAATGTTGCAAATCTCTTACCAATCAAGATTTATGTTGGAAAAAAAAAGGACAACAAACTAAAGCAACTGTTTTTACGAATAAACATTTAATAGTGCATTCATAACAGTGTATGCCTTCACTTATTTGCATAACAAACTCATAAATTTCCAGATAATAAATTAATTCAATAAAATTGAATGTACAATCTGTGTTTACTGAAAACAAAGATACAGGAAGTGGACACATAAATGGGAACACCTGAAGATACAAAGCATTATTATTGCTGGTCTGTTCCGCTGGATTGCGTTACACTGAACAGGTGCTGCTATCACTGTGTCCGCTCCCTGTTGAAGTAGTGTACACCAGTCCTGTAATGCCGGACTGTGACCAGCAGAGGGAGCTCAGGCTCAAACAGAGAAACCTCCCAGTAACAGACGCCCAGTGTGCAGACTGGTGCGTAAAGCTGCTTGCGGTTTGCAGCTGGATCAGCGGTAAACCTCTGCCACCGCTTGAAGCATCACTCATCCAGTAACAGCTTCCTCCGCTGTGTTCGAGCAAATCTGTCCCAGCACATCAGCTCCGACTCTCGCGCACTTTATCCACATGTTCATGAGTCCAGGTACAGAGTTGAGCCCCTGAGGTGGATCTCAGCCGAACCAGCCCCTCAGACGGGTGGAGGCGGAGGAGGACTCAGTGGCTTCACTCAAGCATCGTACAGTCACATGTGCAAGAGGTCAATAACGGCTGTGCTCGTCTGTTGCCGTGACGATGACATCCATCCAAATCCGCATGGACACTGCATTGGAAGCCACTAGAAAGAAGAGACGGTCGTACGTCTTCACGCAGAACGTCAGACTGGGCCGTGGAGACTGAAGAGAAGGGACACACAGTGATAAAGTGATAAGTCATGAAGAAGAAGAAGCTTTTTAACACGACTTTGGGGTTTTTCCATCGTGGTGATTGATTTGTTCAACATTGGTTAGGGATCTGCTACCATTGCTCATTTGAAGATTTTTCAGCTTGGCTCAAAGGCAGAAAAACCTTTTGTTGGCTTTTGTTGCTTCTAATAATTCTTTTTCATTTTCACTGGAAATCCAAAGTTATTATGGTAAACAAACAGAAAATCAGTTTCTTAAGCACAACTGCTTGCACTAGAGATGACTGATGTTTCATACTTCAACTGACATTAAAACAAAGAATGGGACATTTTGTGCACAAGCTTTGGTCCTTAAGACAAACTGTTTTGCTGATTTACTCGAGCAGTTATAAATACGTTGAAAATAAAGAAGAGGGTTTTCCATGGTGTGATGTGAACCTACAGTGTCATGTGACACTTTTTTTTTTAACTGCACTAGTGTTACCTGATATCCCCCTTTGATTCCTAATAATTAAAGGTTATTTGTGTTTTTAATCCTGTGTAAATCTGCCAGGTGCATAATCTAACTAAATGACCCATCTGGAGACGGAGCGAACTCAAAGCCGTAAAACAAACTTTATGTTGTGTAAATACGTAACACATGCGGAGTGAATTCTCAAATCACATGAGGCCCCAAGGTGATTCTGCGCTCAATATTCATTAAAAAGATTAAAGCTGCAACAATCTCAGATTCTTTATAGATAGAAATCTTTATCAACACGCTCAATGATGTTGGTTCAGACCCTTTTCCTCATGACAAACACCCTGCAGCCTGAAGTCCAGTTTAAACTGCATTTATCAAACTGTTTCCTAGTGGATTCAAAGTCCAGAGATTTGGCACAGATTCTCAGTCAGATGAAACACTCCACACACTTTGATAGATTTTTTTAAGTCAGTTTGTGTACTGTGTGAGAACTCACAGATGCGGCTGTTCGTAGATGGTCGTAGTAAACTTCCTCTATGGCCTGGAAGTAGATGACTCCCTTCAGCTTCCTCTCATCACAGTCTGCAGCAAAGGGAGAGGCAAGTTAGATTAGGACATTTGGACTCTATGGATCTACGTTATTACCACTCTTTCTTACTTTCTTATGAATTTAAAATAGATTTATTATTATTTAATTCCTCTCTTCCTTTCTATTTCTCAACTGTAGTAAATAAATTAAATTAAATATTTTTTAAAAAATGTATAACAATTTAAGTTGCTTTTTCTTAATATAAACCGTTTTGGGAGATTCAGACAGTACAACAAAACAGATGGAGAATGGAAGCTGGAAAACAAAGCTACTGATGCAATATTATCTTAAAACGTGCTCGACAGGCTTTAGTTCAGGCAAACGTGGTCATTGTGTGCACACAGCGCCCCTCCAGCCAGTCTAACCTGTGTAGTAGGCTAGTCTTCTGTGGTCCATGTCAAACAGGAACCATCTCTTCTTCCAGGTCTTGACCCTCCCCCCTCTTTTGGTCAGGAAGCCCGCGCAGCGTCGAGGCGTCAGCCGCAGGTCTGTGCAGCCGACCACCCCATGACCCAAAGACTCCACGTGGGCCCGGAGGTCAAAGTTCGGAGAGAGGAAGAGGGGCAGGCTGCGCTGCTGCAGGGACAGATGGAGTTTAAATGTGGTTGAAAAGAGTCACTCCATTTTCCATGGAAAGTGAGGAAACTGTGCCCTTTAGTCATGGTTACACTTACACTAAACAAACTGAGCCTTCTGTGATCAGAAGATAAAAATTTGATCATATTGGATAACGATACTGGACGTGTCTGTTGTTTCCCTTACATGTACATGTACTCTACTTTTCCTACACTGCAAAAACTGACTGATTTAAGTTCATATTTCTGAAACAACAACTTAACAAGTTGTATAATAACTGGTGGCTTCATCAAGTCTTTAAAAAAAAATTGCTCTCGTAACAACCTCTTGGTTTATTGAAAGCCTGTGTTAAAAAAAAACTGGGAAACGTTTAATAGGACGTGGGTGTTCACCTGGCATTGAGGGTCAGACTGAACAGGATATTTGCATTATGGAAAAATGCATTTTCAGAGCGTGACGTATTTCAGCGACTAAACGTTAGGAGACCTCAGCCTCTGTTGCATCTATTCTAAATATCATTTTTTAATCCATCTCCTGCAGCTGCTACTTAATAACCAGAGCTGTGTTCACAGAAAGAAGCTGACTTCTTCTGTGGTCCTTAAACACTACCTGATGGTTGTCATTTCATACATACCTCTGGGGAGTTTGGGGGAGAACTGGCCTTTGGTTCCTCCTTTGGATCTGGTTCTGGTCTTTGTGGAGTTTCTGGCTCCAGCGGTTCTGTTCTGGGAGAGTTCAGCTCTCGCTGACTTCTCTCCTCCAACAACAACCGCCGTCGCTCTTCCTGCATGTACGCATGAATCATAGAGAATTATTACCCATCTTACAAAATAGGTTATGACCCCTTTAAAGTTAAGAAATCTTTAAAAAAGACAATGATTATGCTGCACTAAAAGAATTGTATTGATATATGTATCCATATGTGAAAACCCCTGTTTCCAGTTTCAAAACACATAAATTCAAATCATATGGCCGCACATTTTTCAGCCTTGGCATTTCCCAATGCTGCAAACACGCATTACAAACATCCACATATCTGCTGGCAGTCTTCTTGGACCATCATGTGCGAGCTGAGTGGGTGTCAGTGATCAGACAGCCGTGTCTAATGCAGTGTGTTGCGGATGATTAGAGGTGCCAGCTAGTGTTTCCCACGGCAGGTGACTCACCCTCTCTCTGAGCAGCCTCTCTCTCTCTGCCTTGGCTTCCCTCAGTTTCTTCTCAATCTCCACAAGATCCAACAGGCACGGGCTGTGAGAGGAAGAGTTACATTGATTCATTACTGAAGGGAACACAATCACCGCATTGGTCACACACGATCGTGCCTTTTTGTTCAAGTTAAAACTGGTATTACAATAAAACATACAGTATATGGATCAGTCACAAACATGCAAAATAGGTGGGAAGTGGAAAAAATATCAAAACAAATGTTAATTTGCCATAAAGAAAGCCTGTCAATAACAACTTCCATGATTTTGGTCCGTATAAGCAAATTTACATGTAGGATATATATGTGGTTGGTCTGGTCTGGTGCTTAAAAAACATCCAACCCGGGAAGAAGCATGAACGGGTAAACAATCATACTGGTGTTTTGGAAGGTGAAACAACAGCGAAGTGTAAGATCAGTGTAACAAACTGTGTGTTGACCTGTTGAGCTCGAGTGCACACAGTTATTACTGACATTTCAGGTGTGCTCACTTTTAGTTTTACTTCCAAATGAAGGGCTTGAGGTGCTCAGGTTGAACTGTTGGCTTGTTCTCTCCCCATCTGATGGTCGAACTGCTCATGGTTGTTGCGGCAATGTGTGGTGTTTGTTTCTTTGGTAAGTGTTTATTATTATATTATTATCATAAAAGAACAGGAATGATGGCCAAAACTACCAAAATAAAACCTGAGATGTTTATCTTTAATATGAAGGACACTTCACAAGACAAGACAAGGCTAAACTATATCAATACCTGCCCATGCTGTTTCATGTAAACCATCATCCTCGTCCAAGAAATAAAATAAATAAATATTAAAAAAAAGCCACTCCTTGTGTTAATCAAACGAGCAGTGAAGTAACTGACCTGGCAGCTCGAGAGCTTGTCGTACTGTTGCACGGAGTGAGGAGCCCGCCGCCGTTGCTCGTCCCAGGTCTGTGCCCACTGCTGTGTCCGTTGCTGAGTCTATGGGAGGGAGGCGGGGAAGTGAAAGCCTCTGGCGTCTGGCTGTCTGGAAGCGTCCTCACCAACCCTGAGAGAGGAAGGAGATGATAGAAAAAGACACATGAGAAACAAAATGAGTCGGTCAGCACGAATGGCTTTATGTAAGGTGTGGGAGAAGTAATGTAAGTGTATGAAGTTGATAAAACACATGAGATCAAGAGCGTTCAGTTACAGCACTCAGGAACAGATCACTGCAAGTGAAGGGAAGGCATGACTTGACATGACCCTGCACATCAGGCTACTCTGACATTTGGTGACTGATAGGTGTGTGATTATGTTCACAGATACCACTGAGGAGTCTCTAGACTTAAGTATAGGGGCGCTTCTCTGGCTCATCCGGTCTGTGCAGGTAAATCCTGCTCTCTGCAAACGTAATAACAACATGGCGACTCTACTGACACACCTTTGATTTGACTAAAAGGGAGGGAACTGAACAAACAGTCGGACAAAACGAGGGCATGAGTGCAGAGAGAGCGAGTGTTTATTGTTCTAACCCTCTCAGCTTAAGCAATCAGGAGCACAATAGGTAACAGAAAAGGAGAATAGCTCACCCTGTGCTGAGAGCGGCCTGTCGTTAAGTTTGTTGTTGCGGTGCGAGCTCCGTCTTCTGGGCAAACTGGCAGATTCTTTGCATGGCTCCTACAAAATAAGAGAACAGAGTGTGCATGTGACAAACATTTCAACTTCATCTCAAAATGTTTTTAAACTATGACAAGATTAGTCTCTTGATTATTTTCATAATCAATTGATCGTTTTGTAAGAATAAATACTGAAAACTCACTGCACCTGCCTCTCACATGTCAATATTTGCTTATTCTTTTAGCCTTCTGTTATATGAAACTGAGTGTCTTTGAGTTTTGGACTGCAGGACGGACAAAACAAGAAATCTGTCCATAATGAAAATAACTGTAAATTTCTAGCCCTCTTGTTTCCATGGTGACAGGTGGCATACCTGAGGGGGCTTGTGAACGGTCAGAGGGGAAAGTGACATCATGCAGGGGGCAGAGCCGGTGATGTTCGACCAATCGGTGAGCGGCTTCTTTTCTTTGTGAACCTGTGGGAGTACATTAGATTTCATTCGAAATTCAGTCACGCATCTTCGATGAAAACCCGCTGCGAGGTCGCAAACACCAACAGCTTATATGAACCGCGGCGGGGGGGGAAGATCACAAACGCAGTGACTGACGAGGGCTAGACACACCACATCTGGCTGAGAATGAAAACTCCACTTCCAAGAGGGATCGTAATGAGTTAAAAAATTATCATTGCCTCACTATCTTTCCCTCCCTCCCTGCTTGACTCACAAACACATGAGCAATTCAGTCGCCACATGCAGTCCAGTGTTTAACCCTTATCTGTCTCTATCACCACTCTACATTAGCACTTGCCCACAGGGAATGTATGAAAATGAAGACTTAAAAGCTTTTATGTAACTGTTCTCTCCAACATTTAGTTGATATCTTAGAGTAAAATCTGTTACAAATGCTTCCAGTGTCCCTTGTTGCTACAGTCAGATCCAATCAGATTCATTTTCCCAAAACTATCTACTGTCTATGTCATTTTCTGTCAGACACGATGAGCTCTCACAGTCATACTGTAGTCACACATACTTGGTCATGTTGTCTGACACCGTCTTGTCCCTCTCTCCTCCTCTGTGCTGCCACTCCCTTCTGCCCTACCCCCAGCTGTCTCTCTTCTCTCACTTAGAAGAGCACATGAACTAAACATTGAGGCAGTTTTCTGACAAACAACATGAACGACCGTCAGCCATGCAGATTGATTTTGAGTGCAGATTTCGTAGCTTACCGCTCGCTGCAAGGATGTGAAACTTCTCCCAGCTCGCCTTCTCTCCCTCTCACACATCCGCGCGCACTCACATGTACACACACATTCACAAACGCAGCACCCTCCCTCTCATTGCTCACTCCTCCCTCTATCCCTTCCTTCCCCTCCCTCCAGCTTAACTTAAGCTCTCTCGCTCACTCTCTCCATGTCTGATTTGCTTTTTCTCCATTCACATCTTGTCTCCTCCTCATTTTAACTGGTGCGGTCGTATGTCTGATCAAAGGCAAACCGCTGGCTGTGTGATAAAGTCACAGCACAGTTTAATTAGTGACTGAGTAAATCACATACTTTGGAACAGCAAGTATTCATAATAAACACTGATAACACATGGTGTGGGCTGTCCTTTAAATTTTAGCCTACAAACAGTCAGAGCATGTTTCTGATAAAACTGAGCTGAAGTCCGGTGAAAAAAAGAGATGAAAGACAAAGTTTAAAAGACAGTAGTTTGATTCGATTTTTCATCCATTTTTATGCAGCATTGTGGGAAAATTTAAATCACAAGATGATTCATCTCAAGAGGCTCAACTGGTAAACAATATGCTATATAAGGCTTCTCTTATGTACTTAGAATGAAATATCACTGTATCAGTTTCAGTAAGTTAGCTTGTTAGCACATCTGAGCTAGTTACGCTACGGTTAGCAGCGCAACTAGCTGTAACAAACACTGACATAATCAGTTCATCCCGTCATGAAGTTGGCGAACTCCATAGCAAACAGTTGAATTTGTAACCATCCTACAGACATGGAGCAACATTAACATTCATTTGGATCCTTGTTTTCACCAGCCTGATGAATCTAAGCCCAATATTCACTCTCCTCTAGCTCCATTTTGGTCTCGCACCAACTCCTGAGGGGAATAAGAGGCTCTTTAGCTGCTAAATACTCCACTATGTTGATCAGCCAGTCGCCGATTCTGCATCACTGCTGTTTGATGCTGAGCAAGTAGTGTTCAGTGACTTTATTAGAGCTTTTTTTTTGTTGCTAAAATAAAAGCTTTCTGCTGAGTGAATCAAAACATTTTTCAGTTCAATGTAAAACCGGGAATTAGAGGTTGATTTCTCACACAGTCGCCATTTTCAATATGTGCTGGTTCACTTCTTTTTGCTAAATTCGAAAAGCTGTTTCAAAGCTGTATCAAATATCAATGACAGACTAATGAATGAACCACCACAATAAAATATTACTGTTTGTTGCTAAGTAGCAAGTTAAGTACTAGTAGTCTACAACATTAACCAATCCCTCTTACCGTTTGATTTGTGTGGATGAGTCCTCTCCTCTCTTTCCTCAAGGCGTTCAGCTCCCTCTCCTTCTCCCTCTCCATCTCCTTCAGCTCTCTCTCCAACTGCTGGACTCGCTCCTGATAATTCAGAACATAACTCCTGTCAGCGTGGACTGCCATATGGTTTCTCCTCCTCAAAAGAAATGTCCTGTGCTGCAGCTGATTCATCTGGCTGGCCCGAGTTTACTTAATCTTTTCATTATGCTGTGATGTAATATGAGGTAAATATCCCTGATGTGACAGGGTGTGTGTGTTGTGTGAGGAAACGCAGAGCCCTGAGTTAAGTCGATCTTTTCAGCCGAGATACAATGCAAATCAAACATCCACTTTGCAAGTCAATGAGAGGCACGAGACAAGACGCATGACAGCAGGGCTGAGAGTGTAACTCAAAGAAAATCATGGACCAATATTAAATCAGCACCTTAATGTGACACAGTGAGTGACAGACAGAGAGACAGAGAGACAGAGAGACAGACAGACAGACAGACAGACAGACAGACAGACAGAGGGTTTAGACATGAGCTGTCCTCTGCAGCGAGGCCACACTGCAGCTGAGTCAACTACCATCCCTCTCACACAATCCCTCTCTTCATCTCTGCACTCCTCCTCTTACATACTCCAGCTAATCGCTCAGCAATTCGATATTATTTTCACCATCTATATTTTGTCTGTATTTATATGTTCCCTTGGAGTCCGGCGTGAATGGAAAAGCAGCCTTTTGAAATTTCATATGTCAGATTGTGAACAAAAAAAAACACATGTACAGAATTGTTCTCACTTTCAAATGGAGGCAGCCTCAGAAATAAGTTAGATACGTGCATTTGATCTTTTACTGGCCTGTAAACAGTAGTTTATTAACAAAGCATCTGTCAGCATTCACTGCCCACCACTTTTTAGCCACGCTAGCAAATTTTATGCAAATGTGGATTTGGTCCCCGGAGGATGAATCCCTGACTTATATTTTGTCACCACCATGAGACTGGGCATTGTGGTTTTGAGTAAAATGTCTTGAAAACTATCAGATGGGTTGAAATGAAAACTCATGTTCCCTGTGGGAGGAGCTGTAGTAGCTCTGGTGGTACCCTGATTTTTCACTAACTCCATCATCAGGTCATAATATTTATTTGTCCAGTACTGAATTAAAACTAAGTTCCCATCACCTGTTAAACATCAGCAGTGTCACTGTGAGCTCACAGAGGTGCTTGCATGGCTGTAGGTGCTTATAGCCGATCACGATAGCTTTGTAAATGTGACTTGACAACACAGAAAGTGTTGCAACGAGCATGTGAGGTGAGCGTAAAAATGCACATCACTGTCATGTTTAGCGATTGTGTACAAACAATCTGAAGCTCAGACCCTGAATTAGAGATTGAAAACAACATATAGTTAAGTCAGTACAATCAGCATCTAAACAAAGTACACATTAAGGTGCCGGTGTTTCAACAGTCGGCGTGTCACTGTGATGGTAAATTTAGTGCCAAAATACTCCAGGCCTCTTCAAATGATCATCTTGATCTGAAGAGGTTTACGGTCTCGCAGTTTGTTGCATTTCTTGACTTTCTTTACTATGAAGCTGCTGAATAAATTGATAAAAAAATATGATAATTATCTTGGGTTCCACAGTAAATCAGACTTAGCTGGGAGCTATATTGTCTCTGTGCATTCAGAGTGCCTGTTCTGGTAAGTCCAACCAAGGCCTCTCTGTTCTCTGTCCAGTAAACTCCTGAATCACAGGCATTGTATTTTGTTCCCAAAATAACATTGATAAATAACTGTTATCTCCATGTTGAACAAAATAATCCCCATTATCTTTTAAGCCATGACTGCGTTGACTTGATCCAAACTTTTCCAAATCCCCTCCCCCGTCCCTCCTCCTCCACTCTGTCTTGATCTTTGATTTGTCTATCCTGGTGGCCTCTGATGTAATTATTCTCACTGTGCAGAGTCATGTGACAGCGTCACGGTGATGCTGGCGAGTGTGAGGTAAAGAGTTCATGTTCATGTCAGCAATTGACAGTGGAGGAGGGAGGGAGGGAGGGCAAGTCTGAAACTGCAGTGACAACCATGGACTGTGACGGGAAAAGAGAGAGAGAGAGTGTGTGTGTGTGTGTGTGTGTGTGTGTGTGTGTGTGCACTCTAATTCCCACCCTGACTAGCCATCCAATGTGGCATTAAGTCCCTAAAGGCCAGTAAGTTAATAACAACAATGCTACAGCATAGCTTTGGAAATAAATGCCAACAGTTCTGATTATTATTAGAGGAACACAGATTTGTGGCTTCAGAGTTCACTCTCCGGTCTGCCCTCTCCTTATTTTAACTCTAATGAATATATGACTTTTTGTGTCAATTACTGGTCACAGATAATAGAGATGGGAAGAGGTGGGCAGCTGCGCAAGAAAAATCAATCAATATTGGAGAAGTAGAGGTGGATAAGGGTGGTGGGTTCCTACACAAATACCGAAGGAAACAAACTTTCAGAAACTCAAGTGAGAGTTTTAATTAAGGTGCACATTTACACTTCTATCCAGATACAGTAAAATCTTGTTTAGCATTGTACGTATGTGTCCAGGGTGAGATTACAATAAGAGAAATGTATTACAAAGTAGAATTACCAAGTACAATGTCTTTAAAACTGAGCTTTATGAACTTCACTGATGTGAATTTCTTTTTTTTCTTTCTTTTTTTTTTTTTTTGCAAGGGTGTTGTGTTGGATCGCATTAGATTGCAGGGCGTTCCTGTTACTTTCTGCACCCACTCTAACTCTAACCTCACATCTCTGAACTGAGGGGAAGTGTGTGTGTGTGAGGGTTAATGTCACCTCAGCCAGCGAGTGTAAACGATGGCATGAGGAGCATGACATGCAGATAAGCTGCGAACCCGTGCAACACATCAGACAGCGGCTGTGAAATTCTCTAAAACAGATCGTTTACCTGCGCTGTGCTGACCACGCGCTGCTGACATGAGATTTCCTTTTCCATTGCCCCGTCTTTCTCTCCCTCCTTCTCCTTGTCCGCCGCTCTCTCGTCCTCCTCATCGATGCCGCTCTCTCGCTCCAGAACACGAAACTCCCAGTCCTCAAAGGCCCGAGCTGCTGCCTCCATCACCTCTTTCTCCTGCAACAGAGACAGAGAGAAAGTCTGATCTGACTGCCCTTGATTTTATCCTCTAGGAAATTGTGATAGCCAATTAATAGACCAAACACTTAATCCGTTTATCGAGAAAATGATCGGTAGATAAACTGATAATGAAAAATGATTGTTAGTTGAATGTCTGATAGAGTTTACTGCATTTTCTGACTGCTTAGATTTGACTAAAATTCCAAGATCTTCAACACCTGATTAAAAGTTTGTTATTTAAATAAAGTAAGTAAAAAGTCACACAGCCTTATTGTGTCATTAGGAGCCTCTCTGTCCTATAAATGGGATACCTGCCGTCGTTTCTTGTGCAGTGTTTATTCTAGTCTTCCATGTAAGTCTCCTATTTGTGTGCATAAGTGTGGTTTTCTCTGTGAAGCAATTTGTGTCAAACCTGTTTCTAAAAGCTCTTTCAAAATAAACCTGACATGTCACAACATACAGTAACAACCTGCTGCTGGACTTCACCAAACATGTCATTAAAACACTGCTTTCTAAACACAGCGCTGTCTCATCTTGTTCTGTCACATTTACGAAATACAATACACATCTGTGTGTGTGTGTGTGTGTGTGTGTGTAAACTTCAGAAACACTGACACATCAGGTCAAACAGGTACTGAACAAGCTCACATTGTGCAGCTAAAAAAAAACATCATTTAAAGGAGTCAACACTGATGACAACATGTCGACACTCCGGCACGTTTTAGGTTTCACCTGGATAACTGCCACCAACGTGATTATTATTACACTGTCAGTATCCTCTAAACATGTTCAGGATCATCAGATACGCCACAGGGCTTAAAGACTTAAGAGCGTTGATCAATAAATTGTTGATTGTTGTTTGAAACAAAAAAATTCCAAAGATTTTCTTGGGCCATGTTAGAAATCTTCACCACTAGAGCACCGCCTTCATGTGTTTCTAAATATGATTTACTCCTCTCAAAGTAGGAAATAGACACTGGTTGTTGCAACTGAATCACTCCTAATCTAATAGATTTTGTATTTAGATTACATCACCTGGCTAGTTTAATTCCCATGATTCCTGGGAAGCTTACAAGTCAGGTTACAGATGGCAGTCTGTTTGTGTTTAATATATTTCCACAGAAGAGTTTCCAGTGTTGCACAGGCAGTGATGATGAACCCTTCCCTGATAGTTTAGTGGATGTTTTGACAAAGCTGAACTTTTGTACATATGTGTGGTATTCACCCAAGTTGTCATCCATGCTGCATATATATATATATATATATATATATATATATGTATGTGTGTGTCACACAGACACACACACACACACACTCACCTGCTGCAGCTGCAGGGTTAGCTGTGCTCTCTGGCTCTCTGGCTGACTGGGGATCAGTTTCTCCTTCTCCTCACACCTCCTCTTCAGCTCCTCCACCCTACGTCTCTCCTCCTCCAGACTCTCTCGCTCCTGTGGTAGCAGACGTGGCGAGAAAAGGAGTGAAGCAAGAGTACAGTTCTCACGTAATTTTCTAAAGCAAAACAAAAACCATTTCAAAAGGGAAAAATAAACTATTTCACAACCATGTATACAGGATAACTAGAGACATTTATCTTCAACCAGCGCTGTCCTGGAGCCTGTGACATCCAACAATCATTTCACGGGAACTGACTTATCATTAAAAGGATCTTGTTTTGATGTTAGTGGAACATTACCAAGCCCACACGTTTCTGTGGAATCCTTTAAGTTTACTTTTTCTGTTGTGATTGTGATCTCTACAATAAGCCATTAAACGTTACATCAACACATATTAGTTTTGTCTCCAAGAAAGAAATTCAGTTGGTCATGAATCATAAAGACATGACACAAACTCATTACTTCTATTGCTGTAAGCAATGAAAAACTAAATTTAACAGATCATATATTACACAATACTAAATGAGTTTATCTTACCTTTCGTCTGTCGGTGTGTCTGTGTTTCTCTTTCTGCCTGGCCTCGTGCTGTAGAGCCTGCAGCTTCTGTGTGTGTCTGTGCAGCTGGTTCCTCTCCGTCTGCAGCTCGCCCTGGAGCAGGGCGATTTCCAGCTGCAGCTGCGAGGACAGAAGACTGGAGACTGAGCTGAATCATATTGACCAGAGCTTGAGCAAGTCAGAGATATGCATTCCTTTACCGTGACTGTGGTGGTGTTTGGAAATGGCGTGGAGATTTAAAAATGCAGACTTCAGCAGCGACGCAATTGAAATCACTTTAGTGTTTTCCGTGAACGCTCTGTCGTGGTTGTTAATTTGTTGCAGCAGTCATAGTGCATCAAAAGGGAAAGGAAAAAAAAACCTGTAATAAAAGTTTAACCACCTGTTGTTATGCAACAGATGGCAACATTTCTTCCACTTCATTCTGATTATTGTCATTATTGATTCATCTTCTCAACTGATCATCCATGAAAAAAAGAAAAAAAAGAAAGGTCAGTTTCTTAGAACTTGAGTCAGATCTTTAAATAGCTCATCTTATCCAAACAACAGTCCCAACCCCAAAGATTCATTTAACTAGCATTCAAGCAAAAAAGCTGCAGATACTTCTTCTCAATCAACTCAACTTTCCATTGATTGGCTTGATTAATTATTTTACCTGTTTCAATTCCTCCAGTCGTCTGCTGCACATTTTTGTGACAAATTAAGACGATTGGTGGTTTTTGTGTCCATCTGTGATTGGACAACACGCGTCTAACACGCGTTTAACACGCTCACCTCAATCTTTAGTTCCTCCTTCTGTTGGTCGATCTCTGCGATTCGCTGTTGGAGCATTGAGGCCGATGGCAGGACCCTCAATGAGCCCACCTCCACCTTTCTAATGCAGGACTGAGAAAAAAGAAAATACAAAGTCACCAGATGAAAGCTTCAAAGTAGTAAAGAGTTTAGTCTAGAAATGTGGTGTGAGTCACTGGTTTCAATGCATGTAAGAAGATGCTTCCTTCTTCTTACAGGAGCTGGTTTCCTGTGCCACCAACACACAGTCTGGCATGTAAAGAGTCTGTCACTACATCGCCATCACCGACAGCCTCGCCTCACTCACTTACCTTCTCGCTCTCTGTGCTGCTGCTCTCTGTATCTGACTCCGCCCCTGAGGAGGCGGGACTCTGACCTCCGGCCACTCTGGCGATCCATGGCGGCCGTAGCCCCTGCTGCCACTGGCTCCTGGAGCTCTCCATGTTATGTTGGGGCATTTCTAAAAGGCCGAGACAGAGGAGGCAGTTAATGAGAGGTACAGAGCAGGGGGTGGCAGGGGGGGTGGCGGGGGGGCTGACTGAGTTTAGTGAATATTGTGGTAATCTAATCTGCTGCACGGTTGAAGGCGTATAGTACGGGGTGGATCAGGTGACAGGTCACAGAGGGGATATCACGGCTGAGTAAAAAGGCATATGCACTTTAAAACTCAGAAGCCCCAGTTCATGATGGAGAAAACACCTCCCAGTAAAGAGGAAGCAACAGTGAAAGAGGAGAGAATACAGGATGTGGGTGGTGGTTTGTGGTTGGTAGTTCAGGCTCTTTCTCTTAGCAAAGGACTCTTAGTGTGTGTGCGTGTGTGTGTGTGTGTGTGTGTGTGTGTGTGTGAACACCAGCGTGATAAATAATAGTCTTTTCAACTGGAGGCTTTTGATGTGCATCAGCAGAGAGACAGTAAATGAAAAGAGCTAGAACAATCGTTGAAATACTACAGTGAGAAATTGCCCACAAAATTTCTGCAGAAACATCAGAACAGACTTTGAAGTACTTTCATGTTGTACTTTTTGTTCTGTGTGTCATATTCATGTGCGTTTATCCGGGCAAATATCATTACATAGTGTTTACAATCTCCTACATCAAAGTGTTTCCCAGCGTTTGGGAATATGTTGGCCTAAAGGCCTATATTATCCTGTTGGCTTTATTCTATTTCGCCGTTTCACCCTCAACTGTGTGGTCTCTCTTTATGCAACAACAAGCATGCTTGCAGAAACACGCATGTGTGCACAGACCAAAACCAATTTGTGGGAAAATACTTCTGATTCCTATTGTCCAACCTTTTTCCCACCATCTTCCCTCGGCCCCTGTGCCCTGCCTCTCTCCTTGTATCCATACCTTATTAGGCTGCAGGAAGCGCAGGCAGAGTGGAAGCAGAGAGATAAATATACAGCAGAGATATGAGTGAGGGCTTCCAAATAACGACTGGCACAGTGACATCGAGAGAGAGAGACAAGGGAGTGGGGGAGAGAAAGGGAGGCATGGACAGATAGAGGGAACAGAGAACGACAGGAAGTGTAAAACGTCAGTGTCTTGTGCAGCTTCAGAGAGGTGTCCACGGATATAGAATACACTAATGTTCACAGAAGATACATAGTTTTCATATAAATGTATTTTTAATCATCAAATAACTACTGAATTTGTAAATTAAGTTTACTGGTTCATTATCCTCACACTTGGGTAAAAAGTGAAATCTGCTTCTATAAAATGATGGATAGATGATTGTTAGTGAAATGCCTTCCTTCATAAGGACGTAATGGTCTGTGAACAAGAATAAACAAGAGTTTATTCTTAACCATTTTATTTTATCTGACCCTAATGGGTCTGTCAAAGGTTATTTCTGGTTTGTGACCGATGGAACAAAGTAATAACAAAGTGCTAAGTGCAGAGAAAAGAGTGAAACTTGCACGCCCATCCCCTACTTGAAGGATAGATGTCACTGATCTGAAAAGGAAGGGGATCAACGGCCCATGTGTCATGCAATTTCCTACAGTCTATGCAGTTAGAGTGTGTGATACTAACGCATTTCAAAGGAGAAAGCACTAACACCACATACACAGACGTGTGCCTGATGCAGAATTACAGAACTACCACGTGGATACTTTCAATGTGTATATCATGTCAGTGCCTGATCTTACCAAAGATGATACCAAAGACCGAAGATGGTATCAAAACCCTTTCACAGAAACATACCAAGAGTATTTCAAAAGGAGCAGTTTGTTTTCAACACATTAAAGATTGCAGCTTTTATGCTCCCACACACCCAAAAGCTATGTTTTTGTAGCAAAAAGACACTGACCTCAGGAGTTCATCGTAAAGGAGGTCGTCTTGCAACAAGCACAGCTCAAGAAATGCTTGCAGGATTAGAAAGTGAAGAAAATAGATGCAGAGAAAAGTTAGCTGCACATCATGCACCAAGAGTCCCTCTGTGTAAAAATAATATGACTTTACTAGACATTTGATGGCCAATCAGGGACGAGTATTTTCCATTAAGCATGGTTTAAAGGTCGTGGAAAATACTTCATTTGCTGGCAAGTTTCTGTTAAAATTCATATTAGACTTTTTTTTTTTCAATACAAAAAAAGGAACAATTCAATAGCCACAGCACAACGGCTTACAATACACTCTCTTCAGTGCAGGACAGTTTTCAGTGAAACTATAGAAGAAGAAAATATATCCAATAAATGACAAAAACAACTGGGTGTTCTAAAAGACTGAAATAAAATGGTTTGTTTTAAAGTTGACAGACTTCTACAGACATGTGTTCATGTGTAAAAAGGTTGAACTGGCAGAAAGCAGAAGAGTTCAGAGGTCACGTGAGGTAAAGAAACAATCCATCTCTGCTCCAGCATCTCAGGAGAGCACATGACGACATGTTACTGCACTGATCGTTTGTCCTGCTCCTCTTATTATGCACTGTGGTGCTTTGTGAAGCCACTGCTGTCCAGAAAAAGCTGTCAACCTCCAGGGAAAACAAGGCAGAGAGAGCTTCACACTGAGTTACATTATCATCCAAACAAACATCAGTGCAAGCATTTGCCGTCTGACCTGCAGCTAAAGTCCACTCAGATACACTATCAACACAGCAGAGCCGAGAGAGAGAGAGAGAGAGAGAGAGAGAGAGAGAGAGAGAGAGACATTCAGGATGAAAGTCCAGGCTTTCATGTCAACATTGCAGTTTGTCAAATGTAACAAACAAAAGCCTAAACAAACACAATGTGCAAACAAACCAAAAGAGAGTGAGACAGTAAGAAGAGCACCAACTATAGATTAAAAAAAAAAAAAAAAAATCAGCAGATGCAGAAAAAGAGAGCATGGTGTTCAGCCTGAGAGCCACATCAAAGAACAAAAAACTGTTTTGTTGAGCTTGATTGTGGGGAGGAGAGCGCCTCTGGAGAATAAGATAGCAGACAGGGAATGAACAGAGACGCAGTTCAGCATCACGTCTTTGTTTGTGTGTGTGTGTGTGTGTGTGTGTGTGTGTTATGTAATGACTATCCATACCCTCAACTCTCAGACTGATCCTAGAGGACTCGAGGACTCCTGTGTATCAGCCTGCAATGCTAATTATCAACCACAGATTAGCAATAACCAGCAACAGCTGACTGGCCATAACACAAACACACGCACATGCACACAGTCAGACCACTGTGAGAGAGTTATGCATGTCCGACAACACAACAGAACGTTGCTGGTGTCGGATTATCTCACATCAGCAAAGTCTTATCACTCCTTCTGTCAGTGTGAGGCTGCACTGAAGTTACAGCCACCTCTATTCATTTCACTTGAGTCTTTAATTTCATCTAATCCAGATAGAAGTCAGTCAATAAACAGTTTAAGTCCTGCTGTATGAAGTGAGTGAATCCAGTAAATACAAACAACACTGTTTGTACTGTTGATGCCAGAAAGAAATCCCACTGTCTACAGGGACAGTCTGCCAACTGAGTGGTCACACACAGACCACAGATTTCATCCAAGCATTTCATTAGCTGCCATGTTGTTTACTACTTGAAAAGCTGAGATGACAAAATAGGACTTTTCAGTGATCATCTTTAACTCTTTTAAAAAAAAAAAAGTGTTCTGTGTAGTGAAGATATTACGGCGTACCCAAATGACATATCAAGGAAACCTGTTGGTATCTCATAAGAACATCAGATTGGAAAAAAATTCTTTGCTAGTTGAAAATCTTTACCATTAATTTTACTTTTTCTTTTGATGTTTTTCTTCTTGTTACAGTAAAAATTTGCACTACATTTGGATGGAAGTAGTATTATAATTTTTTTGCATAAAATGCTGTTTAACTCTTCAAAAGGCGTAGTGCAAGAATTTATGATGCAACTCAATAACATCTGCCATTTAACCCTCTCTGCCACCTAAATGCCCACTTCTTTCAGACACTTCAAACCTCCAGCTTGTAGTGCAGGCTCTCTTGTCAAAAATGATTCTTTGCTCCACAAATATACAGTAGCATTGCATTGCACTCTTATAACATTGCTGGAAAGACAATTGACTTTAAAAAAAAAACAACTTCCTTGTCAAAACCTGATGCCTACATTACCCACAATACAAATCAACCACCAACAGTTCACTTGGTGGTGTTATGCTAGTAGCAGCTAATGTAGCCTCTAGCTGATGGCCGATGACATCATCAGGGTTATTTTTTCAAACTTTTCAAAGCTTCATGCAGAGCCACAAAATACATGATACAGACATGATAAAGAGTTTTCACTGAATGAATAGTATTCCTTGTGAACCAGTAAACAGTGGAGTCCCCCTTTAATACATGTCCCCCTGTACAACTGTACTACTGCCTTTGCAACATGTTAGTATGTTGTCATTATGTCTCTGTCTCACTAAAACCTGGGCCTAAGCTTATTTAAAGTTTGACCAATCTGTTCCTGAAACAGCATACAGCGTAACACAGCTCCCAAATAGCAGCAATAGAACCCAGTAGCCCTGTAAAATGACCTTGTCCCTGTCAGGACCCCTCGCTGGTGAGTGGCTAAAAGGAAAAGTGAGGCTAAGCAGTGTGTACACAAATGCATAAAGTCAACACTGACAACAGCTATACTGCACCAGCTACATACCGGACAAAAGAGCTCCGACAGTGGCATGCTCTGTTTGGGTGTGAACGCTGATTGCTGCCTGTCACTATGCATTCAGTGCAAGGGCACTATAGGGAAAACATGTCACACATGGAGCGCGTGAGCAAAACTGCCCTGTAAAGGGGGGGGGGGCAATGTGCAACGCAGAATTAATCCACAGAGGCCGAGGAGAGGTCAAGTCACTCTCAGGCCACTCAAATCAATGACAACAGAAACATTTCATAACATATATGTGGAGTTTTTATTTTTTACATTTTTTTTTATTTTTTTACTGGATGAATGGAAAGCAAACTGACCCAGTTTTGATAGGGACTGCTCTCTGGGTTACTGTGTACTACCAGTGCAAACATGCAATGTGTGATAGCTCTGCAGGCTGAGGCCGAATCTCCAATTGGGCAAAAAAATAAATAAAAATTAAAAATAAATAAATTAAGGACTTATATCTCCAAAAACTATCCCCCTTTTTGTTTTCTATTAATTTCTCTGCCCATCACTTGTTCTCACTCTATTTCCAATATTATATTTCTTCAGCTATTAAGAGAGAGAGATCAATACCGTGTGGGATTTTGTTTTTTTGTCTCTTTCACAGTCAGAGTTTACGATCCGACACACCTGTCTACGAGACTATGAAGCTTCAGAGGATTAGTAAGTTGTGAAATCAGTCATGCACACCTCAGCATACATTCCACTGTGACCTTGAACTACACTGTAGTGTACCATACAAGAGCTGCACTGCAATAAACACAGTGGCATGACACTGAGCGGAGGGTTATCTCCAATCCAGATGACAAAATGCTTCTTCAGTTACTGTAAGTGGTTACCTCTCATGTGCGGAGGGCATGAGACCAAAACTGGCTATTAAGCCTCATGAAATAGCAGGATAAGTCACATATATTTTTTTATTGACCACAATTATAGGCTGTGGCTTCAGTTAAACAACCAAATCTCCAGGCTTTTAAACTTTCTGTTCAGTAGCAGGCCTGACATCATCGCATCAGTATCTTATGCACACAATGTTTCCAGAGAGCATAAGTAATTTTCCTATTTTTATTGTCAAAGTGGAGACACAGAGGTCCCTACTTTTTGCCACTTTCTTGCTCTGTCTGGCCCAGACACATTTTGGCTCTAATCAAAAAAAAAAAAAAAAAAAAAAAAAAAAAACAGAAGTACTGCTCTCATTTTAATAGAATGAAAAACAACTAGATTGTATGAGAGAGGAAATAATGGCTGCAATGGTTTAGTGAAGTTACAGCAAAGGCCATGCTGTATTGTAAATGTTTATGTGCACTCATTTTGCTTCCCTAAAACAGATAAAAACTGACATATTATAGCCCCATGCTTACATCTGGGCAAAGAGCACACTGTCATTTGACAGATGAAATGCTGTGGACTACCCTGCAGCGACCTCTGGACCTGCCGCATGTGGCTCCTGCTGGCTCGGCAGGAAGCTGTCATCACAGTCCAAGTCTGTGAGCGGGAAGAGCAGGTGAGAGGAGGGAGTTTTGGCTGTTACACAACTGTCGCTCTGTTTCTGTGAGTAAAAGGGATAAATCCTGCCTGACACCTGGGTGACAACGCCTACAACAAAACTAATCATGCAGCTAGCGTGCACGTATGCTCAGTGTCACCTGCAAGAAAATAGCAACAGCATAGGCCTTTACATTCTTAATCACGTCATTAATTTACTGTCGTAAGTAAATGATGCTGACTATTAAAAAAGAAAACAAATGGCCCAAAAATATTTTAGTACTGTACACTAAAAGCTAGTGGTATTGGACATTGCATTTCTTGGCTCATTCTGTTGTTTCGTGGTCTATTTTCCTGCATTCCTGTGGGAAATTGCCTGATGAGCTGATGTCAGTTTAAAATGGTTTGCAGAGACTACAATGGCAGCTTTATAAGCAGAAGATTTTTCAGCAATCTCCATCATCAGCTGTACATGTCAAGTTCTGGCGCTGGTCCCACAGAACCAACTCTCAGACTCCTTTCCAGATCTAGAGGCTTAAGGATTAGGAGAAATCCAGTATAGAAAAAGCTGATAAACTGGTTTTGTGCACCACAAGTAACGAGGCCTGTTACTAAATTTTATAACTGGTGAAATTACAATCCAACTTTCAGGACTAACTCCAAATAAAAAAAAAATTTTAACACCTTGTTTTGAGCTGTTTTTTTTTTGTTTTTTTTTTTCATTTAACAAGAGAAACCAACTTTCGCAAATGTTAAAACACAAGCAGGCGTACAAGAGTTTTGCTTGAATAAAATCTAAAATTGTCACAGTCATGGAACTACCTGATCAGAGAGCGAGTGCACAGGACATCTGATGCCAGCTTTTTACTTTGGGCTCTGGACAACATTCAGCTGATTCCAGAAAGTATTGATGTTTAGTGAAAATGTAAAACTAGATGTTCACAAGTTCAGGTTTCTCTGACAGAAAAGTGAATGGCACTCTGGGATATGTAGGAAGCAAGCTGGAGGAAAGTGATTACATCAAATAAAATGTAAAAAAAAAAATAGAAAATGTCAGTGCTTTGTCACTAAAACAACTCCTGCAATGTAGAGCTGAAACGATTAGTCAAGATTAATCAGTCAGTCGATTGAAAATGAAATTGCAACAAGTTTGTTAGGCTAGTAATTAATCAAAAGCAAGTGATAGTTGAGAATAGTTGAATCCAGCTTCTCCAATGATACAATTTGGTGCTTTCCTTTGTTTTATATCATTGCATTGACTGCTGGTTGCAATAAACAACCATATGAAGACTTGACAGATTAATCAATAGTGATGCTTTGGTTTCAAGGTACTGCTATTGTGCATACTGGTACACTCACACTGTGATGTTTTACTGGAAAGGATGAATAATACTGAGCCTTGTTAATGTTATTAGTAAGACCTGTGCTTTTCTTGCCATGACAAGTCAAAATGTGTGGTGTGTGCTGCCCAAGTGAAACGCACCGAATAGCACAAACAGAAAAGTTCAAGAAAAGCTGGACTTTCTCAACTTTTAAGCCACATATTCGTCAACCTCCGGGCTTTAACTAGCGCTACACGTTAGAAAATCTCATTGATGGAAAGAACAAGAGCACGAATGAAAAAGGTATGATGCGGGAAAATCTGTCAGGGCGCTGACAGAGATTCCTTTGGCATGAGTAAACCTCTGGGAACTGTGATGCAAGAAAGAGTGATCCATTAATGACAGCCTAGGATGCAGGGCTCAGACACAGATTTGTCCAATGCTGAACAGAACAAGACGTGTGTGTGTGTGTGTGTGTGTGTGTGTGTGTGAGTGAGAGAGAGAGAGACAGAGAGAGAGAAAGAGAGAGAGAATAACTAAAGAGAGAACTCCCCAGACAGTAAACCCTCCCTACCCAAGGCAATCTCTCCTCACAGCCCTCCCTCAACCTGCACTCCCACCCTGTGTTTACCCTGTATGTGCTGATGGAGGGATAAAAGGCGAGATATCCCAGGGTCATTGTAAACAAAAGGGGAGTTTATGTAAACTGGGGTTACTGTCATGGGACACGGTTCGACTGAGAAACAGCAATTTAGCTGAGAGAAAGTTACTGTGAGTGTTTTCACAGATAAGAGATGAAGAATCTTAATTATGTATTTAAGCCAAAGGGGTGGGATGAAACATCATGATGTATAAGCCAATGAACCATGACTATGTTTACCATCACAGCCAAAGGATTCACATAGTTTCGAGCAGGAGGGAAGTCTTGGTTTGTAGATGCTTTCATTTTCAGGAAGCTATATCAATTCCTCTTTTGTTTTAAGTGCAGGAGCTTCAAAAAGTAGATGTGATGTAGTCCACAACTGAGGGACTCCAAACTTCCCCATGCCTGGAAACTCCGGCTACACACACATTAATGTCAGAGCTCTCATTTGAGCATTTGTCTCCTTTGGGAAGTCGTTTTGTTTTTGCCTGATATCTACGACAGGAACTGCACAAGCTTCATGAAAGCTGTTCTGGGGAGGAAGGATTTCAAGAGGGAAAGCGAATTAAAGCAAACAAACGAGTCTTACCTGGAAAAATGAGCTTCACCCTCGACTACAGGAGCTGTGGGTCCTCCGGTTTGTAACATATAGTGGCCAAGCCGGACGTAATGAAAGAAAGAGAGAGGGGGAGCCAGCTTTTTCTTTTTTCTTTTTTTTTTTTTTAAAGCGCTTTCATTTTTAGACAGAAGTCAGGATCGCGTAAAGTTGCCTCGACATGAGCGGTTGTTTTCTGTGACGCTCACAGCTTCGTCACCTCCACACTGTGCTGGTTTTTATCTTCACCTGGTTTGATTCAATCCCTCCCAGGAAAAAAAAAAAAAAAAAAAAAAAACCTGCGTGTCGGCGTCAACAGGTGAGATCGAGCAGAAAGCATGTGGAGGAGGGAGACGACGGAGGCGGGCACCGACTAATAATACATGCGGTTTGTGTTGTAGGCTTTTAAGCGAACAGCTCATATCCTTTTTAAAAAAAACAAAACAAAACAAAAACTCCGAGACAAACTTCACCGGCCGGTTTTTACGGCGCGCTGTTTCAGTCTGAGTCCTGCACCCGAATGAGATTTCTATTCTGGGAGCTGACGGGGCTTTCTCATTGTGGAGTCGGCTGACTGCCAGTAAACTGTGAAGTAAAAGGCTACTCAAATACTTTTAATAACAAACTCCCATGGGACTTTTGTTAATATTATAGTGATACAGTAGAAGACTGAACTTAAAGGTCAAAATAGAGTAGGAGGAAGGGAACAGGCTGGATGTTTGTTTTTTTTTTTTTAGAAAACATTTGGTCCTATAATGTTAAAGTGACCACATAGATGAAGATATCTTCCAGCAGAGTAAAATGTCCTACAGGAATCTCCCATTGAAGCTGTGTCATGCTGTTGCTTCAGTTTTTTTTAAGAGGGACTATTTTTCACCTTTTACACTGCACTGATAAATAAAAATAGCCTCCATGCAGGGGCTGCGGCAGAGGCCTCCTGATCCTTTGAGCCCCTTAACCTGTGCCTGTTAGCAACATCCAGTGCTCCATCCATGGGAATAGACAGTAAAATCAATGTTTTATTAAGTGCACGCTATGTTAAAATGCACATACAGTCAAATATAACATGACATGGGGTCAGTTGTCACACTGCAACTATGTAAAACCTACTATGACACCTACATTTATTCCAATAACATGATGCCTAAATAATAAAGGTTACAATTACTGCATGAGGCGTCTTTTGATGTCTGACATTGTCTCAAAAACAACTTTATTAATTATACATATAAATGACCAATCAGCGTTCACGGCTGTCTGTCACACTGCCCCTTTTTTTGATGCTACAACTGCGGGATACATATTTTTTCATTAAGAATAACTTTTATACATACAGTGGCTTTAACTTGGCCAGTACAAACAATGTACTAATAAGAATGAAAGTCCTGCCCTAATAGTGCAACAATGAAAGCACACAGGAGTGTCAGAGAGATGTCAGTCAAACAGTCTGAGTCTCTATGACTTAACAGTCCTGAAGGTGTACTAAGACCAGATTTCACTTCCTATTCATTTCTATGTAAATCTTGAGTGAGACGTATTTGCTGTTTCCAGTTGGGAACTGACCTGCACAGAGGTCAATCAGATTCAACTTCGACACATGAAAACTACAAGGTCCAGCTGGTTTGAGAGAGTGGGTTTGGGGGGGAGGGACAGACTGCTCATTCAGGAAATACTACTACTACTTTACACTAATACTTTCTAGAATCACACAGTGAAAATAATACAAGCAAAAGAGAAGGGGGCGTGCTGCTTGGCTGAGTGAGTGCAAGAACATCGACAGCGGTTAATGACAGTTACATGTTTGATAGGAGGCTGCATCATTTACAGCTTCACAGAACACGGTTGTTAACCTGCCTGGTCGATCCATTTCCTGTCCCACCTGCTTGTGCGCCACACCACGAGTGAATTTTACCTGTATTACTGCACTTTGAGAGGACAAACCGACTTATCACCTGGTGTGCACTGAAAACCCACCTGAACCCATCTGAGTGTAAGTGCAACCCAGGAACAATATGCACCATTTAATACTGTAAAGTCCCAACAGGAAAATCAGGATGATAACAATAAAAGAGAGATTTAAAAAAAGTCCTACATTGTTACTATAGAATACAACAAAGTCACCAAAAGTCCCTACAGGATATTAGTGCCAATGTAAATATGATAAAATACACCAGTAGATATTCCATGAGCACCAGGGAGGTGTGACTTACTACTATTAGAAATCCCATGACCTGGATGACTGCGACTATGCACACATATTAAGTGCTTTGACAACACTTGAGTACCACAAGCACATTGTAAATCCCTATGGCAGTCTTATATTGATCCCAGGAGAGATTAAAATACCATAAAGCATTAAACAGTCACTGTAAACTTGCCACTGAGTACCACAGCACTGTAAACTCCTGTAGAAATAATACTTTTCACTTGTTGACATTGTAGGGGATGAAAAACATTTTCAACAGGCATGAGAAGACTCTGGAGCTACCGCTGAATAAACAGAGTTACACTGAAGATACACGGCAGGACAAACTCGAAGTATCTATAGGAGGAGGAGTATATTCTTTAGGGGTCTGTGAAGCAAAAGCTGCTCTTCACTCCGAGGGCTTCATCACCCCGACTGGCCTCTTTACAGCTCTTTCTGAATGAGCTGATAGTGTAATAGATTCTTTCCAGTGACATGTGGCCGGTGTGAGAGAATGGGCAGCAGGTTCGTGGTGGCACAGTGTAAGTGGTTAGAGGGAGAGAGACTGAAAGAGGGCTGGCAGATGGGTGACACAGACTGGGTGAAAGGACAGCTGGCACCTTCGCCTCCCAGCAGCAAAACAGGATCAAGAGAATGGGGCCATTTTTAGGTGGAAATGAGTGTGTGGCTTCTAAAGCAACACATCTTCAGCTTGATGGTGACAACGGTCTCACTCACTCACACATAAACACACACACTCCTGTTTTAAATGAAAAACCAATGCCAGGTGTCTGCCAGTGAGTACACTAGGTGAGGCAGAGGGGCTGTCCATTAATGCTGTTAATCTCAAACGCTGACAGAGACAGCTGGTAGATGTTATGTTTGTGGGGGCTAACAGTATTAACTTGCATATGACCAGCCAACACCCACCAGCAGATAACCATTTCTCCCACACTTTCCTTTATTCTTGAACTAAGTCTTAGATAATAAAGAAAAAGTTTCTGTGCATCTTTTGAGGAGTTTAAAACCCAGCAGGCCAGAACATCAAAGATAATCATGCAATGACCTGATAGAGGAAACACTTGAGTTTTGTAACAACAGCGACAAAGTGATTGTGTTTAATGTGGATCTGTTAGCATCATGTCCAAAACCTGATCTGCTTCATAAAGTCAGTGTCAGTGCGATCCGACTAATCAAATCAATCAATTTAGTAATAATAATCAAGACAATTCCTAAGATGTCTCAGCCTTCCTGACAAGTTTTTTGTTTTTACAATTGAGTTGTCTGATAATGTTTTTCTAAAATAACTTATTCCTTTTTCCTGTTCTTTTCTATGCTTGGTAGGTAAAAGATAAAAGCTGCTATGGAGCAGTTTGGTGTCCTATAATAGTCTAAAAAATAAATGTGGGGGATTCACAGGATAAAATCTATGCATCACTGACTTTTACCCCCTAATATAGTTCAAGCTCCCAAAAATGCTGGATCCTATACATTTCCTAAACTGCAACTCTGGTAAACGCACACATCCTTCAAACTCAACACCAGTTTGTAATTTAAGATTTCCTTGTATAGACTTCCAACTCAATGTCAGACATTAAAAAGCTCCCCCCATAGCCACAGTGGATGTTGTGCTGTCATTTTCGTAGTAGTACTCATGACAAGTAAACTGAACAGTGGTGGAGTGTTGCTTTAAAACCAGTGAAGAGTGAAAATCTGAGGATGAATAGTTTGTTTCCATTTAAAAAGGCTCAGTAGGTATCTTTTGTTACAGGCCTTCAAAAGCTCATGATCAGTCTAATACTACTGCGCAGCTTACTGTCACATGTGAAAGTTTCTCTGGCAGAGGCATGTGGCTGAGTCACAGGCCGACACTCCCAAACAAACCTGTCTTACTGGCTGATGAGCTGTTAAAGGCAGCACGTACGGGACATCTGTAAATCCAAAGGCAGATTTCACTGTGATACTTGGCATGGATGCTCTTTTTCATATCTTACTGAGATACACATTTCAATTGACACCCTTAGCTATTAGACATGTAGAGAACAGATGAGAGTTGAGAGCACAAACGCACAGTCATGACATGTTTTTCAGCTTTTGTAATGGAAACTTACGTCTCAGTGATATTGAATGCAAATAGCGTAGTGTCATTTTCCTGCTATGCAAAAAGGCCATGGTTGGCAGCAGTCTGGGTGGTGTGTCTGAGGCCTTGGCTAAAGGAGTCCGGAATCACTGGAAAGGCCATGTGGAAGAACTCAATTGTCCCAGTTAAGCATTCATGAATACTAAACCAAACCTTGAATGGAACATTCCTATCTGAGCTTTCCTTCTCATAAATTTCCTCCCCAATTCTACAATTCATAATAACACAGCTGAATAAAGAATAAAAAAAAAATACTCATATTTATATTCATTTAAAATACAAAAGAAATTCCAATAGTGGTTTTTCCTCATCTACAACTTTTCAACAATCATTTCTAGCAGGAATAGAAATAATTCTAAAATAGAAATTACGGCATTATTATTTTAAGCATGATCACAACAGTAGCTGCACTCCAAATGGCAACAGTTATTCAAATATACATCTTTGCATTTACGTACATACACGCAATAAAGCACTTTTATGGTCAATAGTTTTTGGTTAATCCTGCTAAATACAGATTTGTAAATGGTAATCACTTTGCTATGATGTAGATGATTGAATTAGAATCCTTCCTTGTGCGTCCTGCATTCAAACATCATGTACTCCACAAACCAGATTAGCAGGCACTGAAATATCTGCAAAGGAAGAAGACAAACAAACCGTGTCAGCCTGTGCAATGAGGTATCACAGCCTTGAAATGTTTTGGCAAGGGAATTAGAATTATGTTGATAAACAGAGCGTGACATGAAGTTTGACAGTATAAGATGTTTTTTTTTAATACCTATTTTCTTAGGCTTAGGAAGATTCAGGTTATTCATGATGTTAACAAACTCTTCCAGGCTCTTGGTCAAGCGTGGGTTAAACTTGCGCTCCTCACCGACTGTAGACACCGTCTGACCTGATACACAGAGACAAACACAGACTAATATGTCATCTACAGTAAATGCGGTCTTAATGTCTACCAGATGTTGAACCTCACCGATCAATCAAAAGAATCATCGGTTTCGAAAAGTGCAGTGAAATCATCATATGGTGCCGGCAGACGTGCAAACAAGTGCTGTACTGTACATTCAAGAGGCGTGTTTGAAAAGCCTGTCTGTATTTGCATTTGCACAACATGTGTATCACATCAGTATTGGTTGCTATGGATGGGGAAATGCCTGTGTTGGCTTCCCAATACTAAATTGTGCTTAAAATCTGTCTATTTGCACAACCAGTTTTGGCTCTATGAGATATGAGGTTAACATTTAGATGTCAGGGTTTTCAGCTAACCTAAATAGTCGTGCGCTGGGTAGACGAGGCACCGGTCAGGCAGGGTGAAGATCTTCTGATGGACTGAGTCAAAGAGCTTCTTAGGGCAACCTGAATCAAAAAGAGAACATTTTACAAAGGTTTCACAATTCCAAAAAACAACTAATGCTATACCGCCCTCCTGTGTTCATCTCGCAACATTACAAAAATAAATGCTTGCGGTCAGTGTTTGAGAATCCAGAACAACAAGGTAAAAGTGTATGTTTACCCTGCTGGAAGTCTGTCCTGCCACAGCCTCTGATGAGCAGAGCGTCCCCAGTGAATGCCATGCTCTGATCCCCCAACACCAGCGTCATACAACCATCAGTGTGTCCGGGTGTCTCTCTCACAGTCAGATACTAGCAGGGAGAAGAGACAAAGGTTAAACTCAAGTCATTCTCTCTAATATCAAGGTTGTATAGACTGAGCTTATAGAGTGTAATATGTTACAAAAGTCCTTCTTACGTGTTTTCCAAAGTTGATTTTGTCTCCCTCTAACAGGAGTATATCTGCAGAGGCACCACTGAATTTGGAGATAGCACTCTTCAGGCCTAACAGTCTTTTCTTCATCAGCCCAGTGCTTGTGATGTGGTCTGCATGGCAGTGGGTGTTAACTATCAAAAGAACAGGATACCGTGGTTTACCATAGAGTCTGATAATAATTTCATTTGATCATATAAAGTATAAAAGCCGTTGGTAGTAACAGAACCTGAGAAGCTATTTGTTGCAGTATGACGGCTTAATTGATCGAGTCAACTTATTACAGTTTGCATGTAAGTATCTGACAATGAAGAAGATGGGACACACACTTTCTTAAAGTTGTCTGAATATATTAAACAAAACCATATCTTTACCCCCAGCCACAGGAGGTTAGGTACCTGCCACTTTTAGATTGAGCCCCAGTTCATGTATGAGCTTGAGGTCCCTGTCGATGGTCTCCAGTACAGGATCGATGAGGACAGCCTCCTTGGTCTCTGGGTCTGCTAGCAGGTAGGTGTAGGTGCTGCTCTCCGACTCAAACAGCTGAACAGAAAAAAAACAGGTGAGGGCACAGGAATGACTTAGTAAGAAATTATAAAGGATGCCAACAGTTGGCAACGATGCACATCCTCCCCGTCATGATGTGATAAGAAAGAGATTGAACAGTTTATGATGTGGAGCTACAAGTTCTCCAAATTGCTTGAAACAATCCAAACACCAGGTATTTTGAAAAACTGGCACTTATTTAAAGGGAATTTCATATTGATTTTTTTCTTGTTATTGCACTCTGTGTGAAGTCAATTGATAAATAAAAACTATTCATTGCTATTTTTGAAAGCAACCTCCTCACTTTTTGCACAGTACTGTATAATTAGTGTTTACAACCAATGTACTTCGGTTTAATACCTTTACTTCACACAAAAACTAGTCAAGTTAACAATACAAGCTTGTGAACACAACACACGCTCCTCTTAAACAGATTTAATTAACTCAGTTATCACAGAAATTTTGACGTTCAAACCGTTGATGACGACTGTGTGATATGGTCGACAGCTGCAAGAAAAGCGAGCAAGTGCACCTTGAGTGGAGTCTGGTTTGTCAGCTGCTGTAGCCGAAGGTCAAGAATGAATTGTCAAGCTAAAAAAAAACATCCCTCACCCACGGCAGTGTCTCAATGATACAGCCATAAAACTACAGCACAAACAGTATGTTACCTAGTTTTCAGCGTTACTGCAAAAACCACTGAGCGAAGTGAGGGATGCGTTTGGCTGAGAAACTCTACCATAACTCGCGAAGATGAATCCGATAACTTGGTTTGGCTTACTTTAAACAAACTGCAACTTTGAACGTAACAACAGTGACAATTAAGCTAACGGCTAACTCCACCTAGCTCACTTCCCACTAAGAGAAGCTAGCAACAAAAATATTTACAAACATAGCTGCTTTTTCTTTATGTGTTGCACCTGACGGAATGAATGATGCAAAACAACATAAATTAACATGGACCTACTTGTCTGAAGAGCAGTCCTTCCGTCAGCGCCATCCTGGAGCAGTACCATCTGGTGGTAGCGCTTAGCGGGTTAACGCCAGCACTTACGCCGGGACAGAAGCGCCTACTCTCGGCTGCTGCGTAACTCGAGCCCTCGGTGTTTGGTCTGAGGCGAAGCGTGAGAGCCAGAGTTCGCTGAACTGGTTTCACTCTGTTTATAACCGAGCACATCGTTGTTCGTCTACGTTACCCCGACGGCACAATCAGAAAATTATTCCAGGTGGAGCGAATGCGTTGACAGCTAACAGCCGCACGTAAGCACCTGAGACGCTGCAGCTACGCGCGTGCAACGGTATGTAGCCACGTTTTCCTCGAGCTTAAGGCAGATAATGTCCAATTTCTTACAGGTTAACTCTTGAGTTTAGCGTTGCTTGAAAGTCAGACTCTCAACTTGCGTGAACCTCGAGACTATGATGGTGTCGCAGCGTCATTCACTTTTACAGCCGCTGTGACTGGTGCCATAGCCAATACTTGTGTTATTGAGCAACTTGGGTTAATCCACCCGAGTCCTGCAGGTCAGCTTCCTCCTCCACAGTCATAAGCGGGTCAGTTAAGTTAACGCCGCACACACGCCCACTGTTGTCTGTTGTGGCACAGGAGCGACAGCCACGCGCGGTCATGACACGCGCACGGACACGCAACCCCACACAACAATGGTGTCGACTGCAGCTACTGTGGCCTACGTGACAGTTGAAATACTTTATCAGACAGACTCATACCACCGAAACTAAATCAAGTTACAGTGCAACATAAAGGAGTCTTGCAACCTGCCGTCATTAAACAAATATACAGAGGCTTTTTGAGACTATAGTATGTTACTACACAACCATACTGGATTTTGTTTTTTTTCCGCATGGCATAGACATTTTGGAAAGGTTCCCTTGCATGTATATATTTATTTGCTTCCTTATTTAATTCTATTACATATATATGTTATTTTTAAATTGTGACAAATATATGTACTGATTAGGACACTATAACCTTAGTGATTGCCACAGGACAATTTTTTTTTGTTGGTCCCTTGTTGGTCACCCCTGTGCACAGCAGTTTCATTATTTCTCCAGGCACCCAGAAACCAACCACTACTGTATTGACTAGTCATTTAACAAAAATTTAATTGACAACAACTTTGATAACTGATTAATTCTAAGTATTGTAGTAAACTCAACATTTTTGTGTTTTTGACTGGTGCTCAGAATATACTTTAGGGAATAATGATGGGCATTTTTCACAAATTTCCGACCTTCTACAGACTAATCAATAAATCAGTTATTAAAGAAAATAGTTGTCAGATATATTGATAATAAAAAATGACCATTGTATACAGACCTGTATTACTTCTATGGAATAAAACTTAATACCCAATGTTTTCTGTGTGTTTATTTCTTGACGCAGAAAAATATGAAACAGTTGATAAAATACAACTTAAAAATAAAGGAGCTTAATATAAACTCAAACAGTTTGGATCTTGAAACTACATTTTGACACAAAGTCCCTCTATTAGACCAGGTAACAAAATGAATGATGGAGGTCCTGTCATAGTTGATATTGTACTTACAAATGAATCCATTAAGCCATTGATCAAATTGTAGCCTCCCTCTCTCTGTCTCTGCTCAAACATATTTGGCATTACTGTACTGCAATTTCTTGTTACTTAACAGCTGACATAAGCTGATACCTCTGCAATTTATATATAAACCTGTTACCATATAATTTGTGATCTTTGTTCACTTTATAACCAACAACAAAAACAAGCAGGTCATTGGCTTCTTTATTGTGAAGTGTCTCAGTTGTAAGTGTCAGTGATGGCTGTGGTGGTCTCCTCCATTCCTGGTTTGTCCTGCAAAAAATAAAAAGAGAAAAGGGAAAATGCAAGCATCAACATCAAATAAAGTCTTACATATTTCCGTGGAGGAAATGTATTTTGTTAAAGTACCTCCTGCCAATAAAAAATCCAAGATATAAAATGTTACGGTAAGCCTTCTGTCTGTTCAACACATTTTTCAATGCTCTCATTCAGCATGTCTTACTGACCCAATGAGTTAATTTACTGTCACTACTATTTATTGACTTGTATTCCTATTATTTGTAACCAATGCTGCTATTTTTGTACTCACTTGTGCATAATGCCGAACACTTTATTGAAATGTGTTCAGCATTGTGGTGCATATATTTATCAGCAGATACAGGGAGGAATAACCACATAAATGCATGTCGCTTTCTCAGCTCTTTAAAACCATTTTTGTCGCTGCTGTATGAGAGTACACGTGACAGGAAATTATTCTCCTTCTTGAGTTCATAGTTCAGAATAAAAAGAATGCAATGTTGACACAGCTTGTAAACCAGCTGATATCATTTCCATTTCATTTTTACAACAACAGCAAATAAATGAATCCAATCTATTTCACACAGCTGTAAGTACACTTTAAAATCATTAAATGAAGCTGAAACAATCAGGCCGAGTTGATTGATTGATTAGTTGTTCAACAGAAAATGAATTCTGACAACTTATAGACCAAACATCTAATTAATTAATTGAGAAAATAGCTGGCAGGATAATCTATGATTAAAATAATCGTTAGTTGCCGGCCTAAAATAAAGCTTGACTGACTGTGGTCATGACACATTCATAAGGGGAAGGACAAACAGGGACAGACAAGGATATTACTTTATACAGTACCTCTATATATCTTTCAACCCAGTGGATCATTTCGGTTACTCTACTGTAGACGCCTGGTTTATTTTGCCGTCCACAGCCCTCTCCCCAACTCACCAGCCCTGCCAGCCTCCAGTCCCCACTGGCTGTCTCACAGACCAGGGGTCCGCCACTGTCTCCCTTAAAACAGAAAGAAATGATTTAGTAAACGTTTTAGACCGTACGACAAATGTATGACCGTTTTACCTGGTGATCTATTGTTAAGCCAACAAATATTCTTCATAAACTTTTTTGTTAGGTTTATGAGGAGGTTTTATGTCACTGGGTGTATACCTGGCATGAGTCCACCCCTCCCTCCATGGTGCCAGCACAAATCATCCGGGGAGTTAGGTACACGCCATAGGCACTCGGGTGGGAGCAGGCGGACTGAGCTATTACCTTGACCTGTGCCTGCCTTAGCTCATTTGACACAAAGCCTGACAAAAACAGGAATAAATGAGTATGTAAGTACTAATGTAAGAAAAAAAACGATGACTTGAATAATTTATAAGCCTTGAAAAGTCCACAAAGACTTTAGGATTATAGGATGTAGTTGGAACCGTTTAGAACTTACTTTCATTGTAAATTACTTCAGTGAAATGGAAGAACTGAGACCAAAGAAAGTGTTGTCAGCTACAAAAAGCATAATTAGAGAGTCTGTGTCAGAGTAACACTATCACACCTCCTTCATGAATATATCCCCAGCCTGTGATCCAACAGGCTGCTCCAGGAGGAAAGGACTCGCTCGGGCGGGGTAAACAGACTGGTCGCACCCCACCTGCAAACAGCACACAGTAATCAGACCGAAATATAATCTTATGTTTATGAGCAAAGCAATAGAGGCATAAAACTTATCACACAAGTTCCACTTAGAAAATATGTGTCATTTATCTCTCAAGATAAACACACACACACACACACACACACATATATATATAAAATCCATGATTACTTATTTAGGCTACTTTGGCAATACAGTGATAGCAAATACTGCCCCCCTCTGGAAGTACTAGGAACTCAGCAAATACAAGTGAATAACTAATAATAAGTAAACTGAATATTTACTTGGCATTTGCTGCAGGGATCTGACTAGTCACCATATTTCTCCACAAGATTTGGTAAAACATTTAACAGTTAATTTTTCCAAAATAGACTAAGAACATTGTCTTATATAAGATTAATTTTGCACCATTTTATTGATTGTAGTTAAGAATATTAGTACCCAAACATAATGGAGTAAACTGCATTATGAATTTTGACAATGCTTTTATAATAGAGAGACATTTTAGAAATTAGTAATATCCATATGAGAATATCTAAGAATTAGTTTAGTTCAATTTAACTTAAAAATAGTTAATACAATTCTTGGGAAGAACTTTCAAAAAGTCTTAATAGTTTTATATCTTGAAAACACAAATTCAAGAACCCGTTAATTCATTTCGAACACCTGTGTGTTTCCTGAGCCCTGCTGACGGGTGGAGCCACCTGTCTCTTACCTCTCATGTCCATGGCAGTGATGGTGCGCAGCAGGCCCACGTCATAGTCGTTGTTGTAGGTGTTGAAGCGGGGGTGGTAGAGGACCTGCAGTGCTCTGTAGCGTTGCCCCAGAGAGCTGTCTGCGATGCTCACTGTGTCCACCACCACCAGCCAGGCAGCCACTTCCAGCATGTTGTTCCTGCAGAAGCAGCAGCGTCACAGAGACAATTGTATTCTGAGTTCAGTTCAAGTCGATGTTTGATCTTGTGTGATCGTCTACTATGCTGATGCTGTTTTAACTCTGATGATGACTTGTCTTGATATGATTGTCTGTATACTATATGTGTTATTGAAACAACACCTCTTGTTCAAATACTGAGCCCAAAAAAACTATATATCACAATACCTGCCTGCCAAGCACACACTGTTGTAGCTATACCCTCTTTTAAATATGGTTAAATGTTGATTTTCTTGCATGAGAAAAGTTCCATTGGTTCCATCTCAAAGGCAGGTATAGAATTAGGAAAAATAGTGTTGTGAGTTGTCGTCAGGCAGAAAGTGAACCTAATAATCCTTAAATGTATTGTCTGTAATTGCAATTTCTTCATATAAATGCAAGTAAACCATGTTTCACTAAACCTTTAAACCCTCTGGTCAACAATGATTTATCTTTTTGTCAGCAGTCAACAATTTACTGAGCTCAGTAAAGTTTGAGATGTTGATTTCCTTCTGAAAGTTATGGATACACAGATGTGGTATCTAACTTTGAGGTCCCAAAGTGTAACTATACTACTTTAACTCCTTACTCTCATCCCTCATGTCCACCACTTACTCAACAAAGCAGTGAGCTGCAGTGATGACCCAGCGAGGGGAGATGATGGCCCCTCCACAGACGTGCTTCCCTCTCCAGTGCATGCTGACCTGCCAGCCCCACCTGTCATTGGCCGCCAGCGTCCCCCCAACAATGCGTCGTCCATCACTGACCAGAACTGTGCAGTCTGAGAGGATGATGAAAAAGGTGAGAATGAATGCTAAGTGAAAAGACAAAACATAGGTATGCAATGACACTAATCAGACCTTTATGGCAGTCCACAAGGATTGTTGAATTCAGTAAAAGTATAGGAGCAGTTTAATAAAAGGAATGATAACGGTAATATTCCAGTAAAACCCCTTCCATAATAAGGCTATTAAACTTACGGCCATAACTGACATAAAGGCTGATGGATCATTAACGATCATCTTCTGTCCAAGACAGATAAGCAGTGAATTAGAATGACTGACCTGCACGTATCTGCACATGAATCAGCATGATTTTTACATTTCCTACCTGCAGTGATGTTCGCTGTCTGGTTCACTGGATTCTTAGACAGAAAAGGCACCTGAGTTGGGACACTGCAGTTCCCTTTCACACCACAGGGAGGAGGAGCTTCGCCTACCTCAGAGGGGAATACCAGGAACTTGACTAATAGGTAGAAACAAAAGAAAAGAAACAGTGAGATGATTCCATAAATAAGGACACAAATCAGACCTGACTGTTTAAATTTGAACCTCAGAAAATGATTTTGGGCCTGTGACATCTTTGCAAAATTGCAAAATGCAAAATCCTTTTTGCCCTTTGACTCAGATTTACTGATAAATAATTTAAGATAATTCAAAATTCAAGCTAACACTTCAAAACAAGATCTATTTTCTCCTTATTTCACTTAAATATTATCTTCCTAATATCCATGCTCACTGAGGCGTTATTTAAAATTAATTCGGTACCAAAGCAAATTAATATGACCTGAAAGAATTAAGGTTAGATTATTAGATTAGATTTTTGTTCAGACTGTTGTATTGAGGTGGTGTGATCCAATGTGTGATATTAGAAATTAAACTTTATGATCTGTGTGCAAGTACTGTCCGTACAAACTTTCTGTCCTTTTGTAATCGGAGTGGTAACCATGTGATGAGGTCTACAATTAAAGTTTTTACCTGCTAAATTCAATGTACTAATAGACCTTCTAGCACATTCTTTATTGGATCAATACCTGTAAAATCTGACCACCAATGGGGACGCGTACAGCATCTTACCTAACAGAGCAGAGGTGATGATTGGGATGATGATGATGGGGAAGCTCACAATCAGTAACAAGTCACGAGATGAACAGGCTTGAGACTCTGCATCTACAAAAATGAACAGTCAAATAAATCTTCCAAATGTAAGGATGGCTTTGAGATGCAAAACAACTCATTTGTCGGCCCAGGATTGTGCTGTGCACAGCGCTTCATAAATCTAGTTTGTGCATAAAGTCCTTTCTAAAGTCTTAGTTACTACCACCTGCTTTCAAGCTAGTGATTTCAATCAGGCTGTGCTGTTAAGTTTCTCAGCAACTAAAGACTTTAGCAATGTATAAATTGGTTGTTAGGATGCCAACCAATTATATATGTGGCTACATAACTCAAAAGATAACCTATATTAAACTGAATGCCAGTCCTTTGTAAATTAAGGTATTCGTTTGCTTTATTTATAGTGTTTATGAATGGACATGTGTGTGTTTTAGAAATAACTTACTAGTGTTAATGCAGTTCAGAATGAGTGGGAAAATTAACTGATATCATTTCATTTTAAATAATTTAAGTAATTTGAGTTACATTGCGTTATTTTAGTTATTTGTTGTTGTTATTTGAGTATAATTTTAAAAATTTGCTGTTTGGTGCTGAGCAGCAGGTAGTGTGTATTTTAGAGGTAACTCACACTAACTCTGCACCTCTTTACCTGATCTCCATGCACTTTGTCTTATTGAACAGATAGCACTTTGTGACTATACTCCAAGGTCTCCTACTGCACTGAGGCTTTAGTGTTGTCACCTGGATAAAAGTGTCTGTCAAATGAGTAAATGTAACTGTAAATATAAAACCACCTAAAATATATAAATACACAGCACAAAATGTATGAACAACACAGAGAAAGAGAAGGTGAAAGCAGAAAAGGTGTATTGTGAGACAAGAGATTGAGCTGGTCAGTGTAGTGTTGAGGATCTTTGGGCTGACACGGTTTAAAGCTCAATCACCAGAGGTGTTTATTCCGAGTGAACTGAGGACACAATACATCCATAATATGAGATAAAACACGAGCTGCATACGATGCCTTGTAGGTAAAAAAAAAAATAAAAAATTTGAAATCAATTTTATGGTTGACTGACAGTCACCTGAGGCGGAAGAGCGCTGGTGTAACATTGAACCTCTTAGTAGTTTTTGATAAAAGCTTCACGGCTGTGTAGCAGCAGGGAGACTGACGGTGATGTTTTGGTAAATGTTAAGGTGAGTCAATTATTATTATTATCTATGCTTATTCGCCTGAAAGAACCTTTCGTTGTATAACTTTTATCAGTTCGATGCGACATACTGTGACACATTCTATAAGTGAACACCATAGTAATATATACTAAACTAAAAAAGCATGAGAAAAAGTGTTCCTTGAATAAAAACAGAGCATAATCTGATAAACTGGGTTTATAATCCACTATGTGCCTGAAGCTGTGAACAAGGGGATCAGCTGAAACACATGAGAAATGTAAAAAAAAATGTAAAGATTGAAATTTTTATCATTTTTCTCAAATCATGAAGCGATAAAAGATCAGATTAGGAAAAAGTGTCTTAATTTGATGAAAAAAAAAAAGGGGTAAGAGCCGCTAACCTTGCTGCATGGTACTGTAGTTATTACAGTAAATGGTTTTAAAAAGTAAAATGGCAAGAAAATGTTGTGTCATCTATCCACTGCCTTGCCTAAAGCAAATCTGTCTACATCATTTGTTATCATTAGATGGATCAAACATGTCCACATGGCTGATGTGGCATTGGTAGAAAGCACAATTAAGATGACAAATGACACACCTGAGGGGATTATTAATACTGTAGGTCTAAGAATAGATTTCCTGGGAATGAACATTTTCACAGGTAGAAAATCAATTTTATTCTATTAGTTAATTATGATGTGATCCAATCTAGGGTGGTATCCTTTAAAAATATATCATGACCAATGGTATCTAAGGCAACTTCAAGTTCAAATCGCAATAAAACAGACTGCATATATTCTCCATCCGACACTGTAGTGTTATCACTGACACTTTACACTGCTGCCTCAGCACTCTGTGTTTTGGCGAAACTCTTAGAAATGCTATTGCATCTATTGCTGATAAGAAACCAGACTTGAGATAGAAGGGGTTGGAGTCAGGAACTTATGGATGGCTCCGTTATTTTGTAGAGACAAGAGCAAGGCTGAAAAATATACCAAGAATGAAGAAATCACAGATGTAAGAGTAAGAGAACAGGAGACAATAAGTTCCAGTGATTTATCTGGAAAAGAAAATGTGTGTGAAATGAAGCTTGACTATAGGACATGAAAGAAGATGGAGCAGAAATGTCTCTAACACCTTTGAAGAACTGACGGGGCAGAAAAAAAAAACTACATTATATAGTTGGTGGGGAAATCTTGGGCCAAATCTTTGCTGTTTATTAAAATTAGTATAAAGGATAAAAGCTCCGTATGTCATCACTTGAAAAGACAAGAACAGCCAGGGGAACAGGATGTCCAGGTCTGTCTGTGCAGAAGAAGAACATGGGTGTGTATTCAGTGCATCAACAAAATAGTCACCTCACATCCTTTACTTTATGATCGGAGAAAATATTAAACTTTTTATAGGCTGTTGGCTATGGATTTCTGGTTTAAGATTGGTTGAATAATTCATCCGACAGGGATTAATTATATGTAGGCACAGATCAGATTTTCAGTGGTGCAAGGTTGATGAGTGTAGATCATTAAAGTGGCGGCTTTCACTCAACTCTGCAAAGACTGGAGAATTGAGAAGCTTAATGATTGGTGGAGATGTAGCAGCATTTTGATTTAAAAAACAACGTGGAAAAAGAAAGCACCAAAATGTGAAGCATTTTTTGGACTGAACTTGCAGTTGGATGATGTGTTGCCACCTTTACATTGCTTTTCATTAAAGGCACAGATGAAATGTTTCCATTACAGCCTTAATTCTGAGACGGGTCAGGTGGTCCCAACCAAACCCAACGGGTCCAGGCACTAATTTCCCTTAATTTCCTGTGTCTCTATCCAAGGGTGAAGTTCAATTACTTAATCATCAACCTTCTTAATGAGAACACATCAAACAACGCAATGTGTTAGCAAGCCCAGCACTGTTAGCCCTGCCAGGGATTCCTGTGACATTTAGAAGCTTGTCAGATTGGTGTGGAAGAATTTGACTGACTTGCAAACAGACCTGACCTCAACCTCATCCAACACCTGGATTGTGACTGTGAGCCAGGCCCGATCGTCCAGCATCAACGGCCGACCTCACTAACGCTCATGTGGCTGAATGGGAGCAAATCCCAGCAGGCAGCCTCTGAAGTCTTGTGGAGAGCTTTTCCTGAAGAGCAGCTGATTAATGTCCAATGTTATGGAGTTATGTTTGGGTGTCCACAAATCTTTTGCCGTATAGTGGTTTTTCTTGTATTGTGATTATGTTTTAATTGCATTTGAGTTTGTTGAATGCTGCCGTGCTTTGGGCCTGGGTTGGTTTAAAACAGAATCCATGTCGGGCCTGACTTTGTCGGGCCTCATTAAAACTACTCTTTGAACCAAACACCCTTAATTATTACCATACCTGGCTGTTCATCAGGGAGATCTTTGGGTAGCATGAGACCTACTGATCCCTCCTCCAGTGGTCCCCCATCTGATGGTTTCCTCTGCTGAACTTCCTGGGGATTATCTCGAGGCTCTGAGGGCCCAGAGGAGGAGGATGAAGTTTCTGGAAGGCAAGGCTCTGATGTTACTTCAGTAAAGGATGAAAACTCTGGGTATAAGTTTCCATTAGTTGTGGGTTTATAGTGGGGCATGAGTGTTAGGACTGTTGAAGGGACCATAGATGATACGCTCAGTACTTCATGACAGGTTGGACTTTGAAAAGATGTCGATGACCAGTGGTAAGGGAGTGGATAGACTGACGGAACAACTGGCCGCTGCGCATCAGAGGTAGTGGTGCTGCTGGTTTGGACCTGCAAATCCATACTTGCAAAGCCGCTGGTATATATCATGAACTGTAGAGTGTGATTACAGTCAGTGTTGATGTTCCAAGGGGGGATATTGTGTAGCTTGTAGATAGTGACTGATGAGTGTATACACGTTTTTGTCAGGGTGAGATTTCAGACATGGCCGAGCTGAGAGGAGAGACACGGAAATGGAAGGAAATCTTTGACTCCTCGGCCGAATCCTGCAAGAGAAGCAAAGGCCACAACCAAACATGAGCTCGAAAAAAATGCATTAGTGAGTAACTTTTGATACATACATACATGTGTACATGTCTGTCTGTCTGTCTGTCTGTCTGTCTGTCTGTCTGTCTGTCCGTCTGTCTACAATTCAAAAAAGAAGGTTTTGTGAATTACTTCTTTTTAAACAAACGTCACATTTGATTTTGGTAATTACGCCTGGTTAAATTATGAGATGGAATTAATCTGATTTTCCCAAAAGAAATTTAAAGAATGACTTAACATCCAAATACAAGCTTACTCTGACTAAAGTACTACTAAATCTACAATGAATTTAACTAACTAAGAATTGTGATATATATAATTAACTACTTATAACTAAGCAATAAAGGACATCTGATTGAACACACAGTTCCTCACATCAGTGTTGCTTTTACCGACTCAAAACATTTTAACAAGCGCTCTCACCTGAATGTCGTGCTGTACAGATTTGCATGTGTCGACTTCATTTGTATGCATAGGATTATACAGCTGAGCGTGCCTCCTCCGCTTAAACCGGCTTGTACCACAGTGGAGAAAACAAATGCATCGCTGCTGCGCTGTCAGTGACGCGATCCTGAAGATGCCCGTTTGCCCTGGAGCATCTTTCATCCGGAGATATCTGCCCCGTTACTGTGAATCCATCATCTACAGCTCGCACAGCAGTTCCTCACCTCCTCTCTCTTGCAATTTTCCTCCTTCTCTCCTCAGTTACCACTTAATCCTTTCATTGTTTCACACTTCTCTTCCCCCGAATCTACTCTTCTTCCCTCTCCAACTTAATCTTTCTCTCCTGGCCAGAGCAGGTGAGGCTCCAGCAGTCAGGGCAGTAACAGATATGTGACTCTTGTCATCGCGCGTCTATGAAATATGCATGGGGATAATTGTGAGCTTGGGTCAGAGTTTAACAACAGAGGGTAATGTACACCACACCACTGAGTTGCTCCCACTCACAAGCACTGAGGAACATAATGGCAGCACAGACAGACACACATACACAGAGTCACGGAGTTTAATTTCACATAGTTGAAGGATATCTATCCAACAATTATACTCCTATTATGAATCTGAAGAGGCATAATTGTGTGTATGAGTCTTTGTGTGTGCATGTCCGGTCTCCTCTGGGGTATTTCGTGTGTCCTATCATGTTACTGCATAGTGCAAGGTGCTGGCAGTGACGAGGAACCCCGGTCAGGGTGTTACTCAGCATCTTCTAGGTTACATTACTGAACAGACATGCACACCACTCTGTCTACAGTATGATCAACCTGCGGGCTGTGAGTGAACAAACAAACAAACAAACAAACAAACAAACAAACAAACAAACAAACAAGTAAATAAACACACAAGAAGTGAAGGTATTTCATAAAATACACGTCAAGACAGAAATGCATCATTTCCTAAAACAATGACTAAACTGATTGGTGAAATGTCACAAAACAAATAAAATATGACATTTTACATAAAAAGAGACTGAAATATATATATTTTGTAATAGAAATAATCTAAAAAAAAACACAAAGACAGAAAACAGAAAATAAATTCAGCAAAGACAGAAAACATAAAACATGCTCAACAAAACAACACAAAGAGTCTGCAGCCATGCTAGCAGCTCTGTGAGGCTGTATGTTGGACAGCAGCACCGCAAGCTACATGCTAATGTCAGCATGCTAACAGTGACAGTAATGCTAACATGCTGATGTTTAGCAGGTATAATGTTCACCATCTTAGTTTAGCATGCTAGCATGCCAACGTTTGCTAATTAGCAGTAAACAGACAGTACAGCTGAGGCTGATGGGAATGTCACTGGTTCCATCTAATAGTTGTTGAGACATTCAACTCAAAACAATGGTGGTGGTAGAGGCAAAGTCAGGACATTACCAAAGTCAGTAGGATTCATCCTGGAGACCATGAATTTGTGCTAATCCAGCCAAAAGTTGTTGAGGTATTTCAATCCAGAAGCAGCGGACCGGCCAACATCCACACAGCCATGTTGATAGCATATCTAATTCTTTTTTTTTGTATTTCTTTAGTGAAATGTTGTTATTTGTTAGTTGGGTAACATGTCACTGTTTTCTATTTTCTTGCAGTCGCTGGGTTTTCACTTGTGCTAAAAGATTTCCTGAGCTGCTGTTCTGATTTTATTTACTCTGTTAAACGTTTCTTTGTGTACTTTGGGGCCACCTCAGACAAATGATCTATAATACATAGGCCTATACACATTTTCCTGTGCTGATATTTTAAAAAAAAAAATCTTATTCCTTGCTTGTTGTTTATAATGTGATTGAGTTATATCCTCCTCATCTGCTCATGACACTGACTGAATGAATGAATAATAAAACACGCAGGCTTCATTTGTGCCTGTATTGGTGTCAGAGTCCTTGTTTACTCCTATCAGGCCGACTGGCAACTTGCACCAATCTGAACTCCTCAGATATACACAGCTCTGCCAGCTTCCCCTCCTCGAGGCGTCAGGCAGGGGAGGAGAGGAAGACCTCTAGTTCAGCTTCTCCACAGCCGCCAGTGATGCAGCAGCATTTGCAACTTAACAGCATTTGTTTTTTTCTGTGCACAGAGGCACATCGGTGGGGTTTACTGACAGAACAGCAGAGCTACTGTCAGGAGGCTGCCAGTCACAGACAGTGAACCAAACTTTTATATCTTTCCCTGTGACAGTCAAACTTTCTGGCACTTGGGTGCTTGAATCTTTCGTTACTGTCATTTGTGGCTGAAAGGTGACGCTGACTCCAGGAAGGGATTGCAGTGATATAGGTTGTAGGTTATCGGGTTACTAAAAATATCTCTACATTCAAAATCCTGCAACTTTTCTTAAAAGGTCCTAGACTGTGTTTTGGCTTCTTGAAATTCTATTAATGGCATTGAATGATATTACAGTATTGGCAGTATTGACAATTGGGGAAATAAGCTTATTTGCATTTGTACAAAGTGCCAGATGGGAAGATTATTTGTTAAATATGAAGCTGGTGAAGCTGGGGACAGTTAGCTTAGCGTAAAGACTGGAAGCATGGGGACATTGTAAAAATATGTTTTGGTTTTAGGAGGGTTTACTGCCACATTCATGTCTTATTGTTTCGAAGTAATGAAATTAATACTAAAAATAATATACGTCAACCTCTGAGTTGTAGTTCCAAGTCAGAGATTTTCAGATTTTCTGACGACGACTTGGTGAAAAGATAAAACAATACAAGTGTCAACAAAACGGTGACTAAACTGCTGCATAGCCTCCATCACTTACAGTAACATCCAAATAAAATACAACATTAACAATCTGTTCAGGCTGGGAAACTAGTGCCGACTCCAGGGAGACGCAGCTCCCAGCCAATAAATAGTCAGGCACATAGCTGCTTGTAAAAACACAGTTCATCTTTTTTAAAGTTTAGTCTTGGTTTGGATTAAACAGGTGAGATATTACATGTTGATTGGTGAACTTTTGAGGTGCAGATTCTTTTTTTTTTTTTAAACTTTGAACAGAATTATTTTTGCCATTTATGCTATTTGGCTAATTGAAAAGCTAATGTTACTGAATAGCATGAAAATAATGAGTAAATGGACTTAAAGCAATTAAAACAACTCTCAAATGGTCAGAGGCAGGATGTGTTTTCAATTAGACAAAAACATTTATTTCAGGGGCCCAGGCCATGAATCTTTTATATGTTTAACGCAACGTATCTTTAGCGGAAGGACGAGTAAAAAAAACATACAGTATATGCACATCTTCCAATCCCACGACTAAAAAACAGGAAAAAACCCATGGCAATATTTTGCACCACACTGATAGGAAGAGCATAGAAACTTAAAAACAAACAAAAAAAAAACACACGATGCTCATCTGAAATCCTGACCAGTTCTGTCTGAATACCACCTGCTCAAATGTGCAAAATACCTGTGTAACTTTACAGTCACTGGGGCTCTTAGTGCTTTTTACTGCCTCTGTGCCACTGCAAATGTAATATAGTAAATTGCTTTCTAGTTGTACTTTCAACGCTTTGCAGATTTGTTTATTTATTCCATTCCACTTATTTTATTTCATCTTATTTTACAAGAAATACTATGTTTAATGAGCATCTTGGGTAAAAACAGAAAATCTCTGTTGACACAAGAAAAGTTGTTTCAATTCATTATGACGGCGATTATTTCAAAACAAAGTACAACAGTTGTGAATCCTGTTCTAAACCAGTTAAAGGATTATTTACAACACCAGACTTTACATGTATGTACACCTATTTAAAGCAAAAAGTGTTTACATCGACTTCAACGTCTGCTGAATCAAATCAATAATTCTGCTTTGATGTAACTTCAGTGGGCTGTAAGAAAGTATGAAAAATGATCAAGCCGTGAGTGTGAGAATGAAAAACAAAAACAAAAAACAGCTTGTGCTGGACTCAGACGTCAGAGACTTACACCAGGTCTTTGAGAAAGACTAGCACATGCGAACAAATAACAAGATGCTGTTTGTCAAGATTACGAGGAAATACAACAGCGAGAGTCCGACACGGATCAAGTGTTTCGATAAATTGGGAAAACAGTCACGTCTCAGGGAGGCTCTCATAGGTGGAGCCCTGCTGTCGGGATGCTGTGGCAAGATCCGCAGTCCTCACATATTCCCTTTACAGAGTATAAGAACACATCGCAGCGCATGTCTCCTTTTCCAATCTCCCGCTTGTTTGTGTTTCTTGTAGCTGTCTTTTTATTTGCCACGCACTGGTTCTTTTGCCATCATCTCTAGCCGTTTGCTTCTATTTGGGTCTTTCCCCAGTTTTGTCTGAGCTGCTGGTTTCAATTCTCTCATCTTTAATTTTCCAGAAAGCTATTATCGCTTTACCTCATCAGTCACCCGCTCCACTTTCTCATCCCTCTCTTCCTGCGTATCAAAACATGATCTTATTTACCTTCTCTTCTACTCACTCTCACGTCAGATCTCAAACAAATGCCAGGCCTTTTTCTTTTTTTCTTGATAGCTGACACTTTTCATCTCCGTGGCTCTCAGCAGTGCAGGATCTTGATGAAGGCTTTGCGAAACTCAATGTTGAAAGTGGTGTAGATGATGGGGTTGACGGCACTGTTGAGGTATCCCAGCCAGGTGACGGCGCTGTACAGTGAGGGCGAGATACAGCAGCTCCTGCAGTGGGCCTTCAGCACGTGGGTCAGGAAGAAAGGCAGCCAGCAGATGATGAACACGCCTTGGAAACAGGACAGGAAGTGGATTAGTGGCCCCACATGGATGTGACACAAATGATGCAGAGATATAATTAATGAAATATCCTGCCAACTTCTGCATTTGTGATGAAACAATACATAAAGAGGATAGCTAGACAGATAGAGAGACTCGCATCGATCCCAACTGCAGCGATGCAGCAGCAGTGTCACATAAATCACAAAACAGATGATAAAATACAATCAAATGAAAAGCCACAAACAATGGAGGCCATGAAAATTTAAAGATTTAACAATTTGTCTCTTACTGAAATAAGTACAACTTTCTTCTTAAAGGTTTTCTCCAAATATGCATCAAAACCTTCCGTCTAAAGAATGGTAATATAAAAAATAAATAGAAAAGAAAAAGTCAAACTGCAGAGTATTTATGCTCAAAAAGGTATTTTATGATCAGATTTTAATCTGGTTTCTCTGGTAATAATTTATTTTATGGGTCCTGTGTATTCCAGCTAATTTCCCTGAAACCTTTCAAAATAAATTAGCTGATAGCTGAAATTGATTTAGTGTCAGTTGCTACAGTTATTACATACGTTCTCATTTTATCAGATAAGATCTTTGTCAGTCTCAGAAAACTCTCATGGAGTCTGTTAATGAACTATTCTTCACAATCTTTTTCCTAAAATCTCAAATATATACAGTATATATATATGAAACTTAAAATTACAAGAAAGATCAAAGTAAAACTGAATTGTGTGAGATAACCGGATTTGAGAGGGTTTAAAGGAAAAGTTCAACATTCAAATGTCCAACTATTCACTCTCTCTAGAGAGAGAAAGTTTAGATGAGAAGATCGATGACAACCAGATGTAAAGTGTTGACTAGTGAGCTTCAGAGGTGCGGATAAGTGAATTGTGTGTCTGTTGGATAGAGCCAGGCTAGCTGTTCTCCAGTCTTTGTGCACAGCTAAGCTAACTGTCCCCTGGCTCCAGTCACATATTTAACAACTCGATATGAGAGCGGCGATGTTCTTCGCATCTAATGTTACATCTGTCATCTATGTTTCTCAAAACGTTGAACTATTTCTCCATCTTTTATTTGAGGATATTAAATGTAGCAAATTTACTACACTTAAACATTCACGTAGACCAGTTTGTATACAAAGTAGACAGCTATACGCACACGCACACACACACACACACACACACACACACACACACACACACACACAGAGTCAGACAGGCAGGGAGAATGTGTACAGTTAGTCTGCGCCTCCCTCCGCTCACCGAGCACAATAGCGAGCATCTGTGTCGCCTTCCGCTCCTTCTGCTGTGACAGCCTCCCTCTCACCCTCTCCTTGGTGATCCCCCATTTCTCTCTGCCTCCGCTGCGCTCCCTCCATCCCTCACGTCCCCTCATGCCGTCCTCCAGGGTGGGGGGGCGAGGCGTCAGGGCCGATCGTGTCACGGTTGAAGGAAGAACCGGGGTAGGTCCAACTGAGATGGACAGGGAGATCCTCGCCCGTCCCGAGTGGGAGGAGGGCTGGGGAGCAGGGGGAGGAGCCTGACTCTGCTCGGTCTGCGGCAGGAACTGACCCGGCTCCACTTCGAGGGGGTGAACCACCGCCTCCTTCACCAGGGTCTGACAAACAGAGAGGGAGGAAGGAGGGTGAGGGGCGTAGGCACTGGGGGACATACAAAGGTGCGGGTGCTTGATTGTAAAGACGAAACAAGGGTGGGAAGAAAAGGGACTCAGTGGGACATTAATGGATGTGGGACGGAGAGGAGGGAAAACAGGAGCATCACTGCAGAGGTAGCAGACTGCATGAGGACAAACAGCAAAGTGACGGTGAAGAGACAGACCCCTCGCATCGACTTGGTCAACACACTCACCACTTTCTTGCGCTGCGGGGCCGCAGTGGCAGGTCTCAGGATCAGGGTGCATAACTTCACATCCTCCGGCTGTGTACACTTATTCTGGAAGAGAAGGAGAACCTGTGGTGACGAGGGGGATCCTGGAGAAGTTGATGAAGATGCTGGATAATTTGAGGTTGATGCTGATATCAATATTTAAAGAGTAAAAAAATGATAACATACAGATACATTAGTTGATACGGTTTTTGATAACAACCCCTGACATTTAGCTGGATTTCTGATTAAATATCAGCCAAAATATACACATATACACAATATTGATATAAGCTGAAGTCAGACATTATATTCAAGTTACACCAGAGTAATACACTGTCACTGCTCTTGCACGGTGGCCTTGTGCGTTACCTCCACCAAGGAGGTTGTGTTTTGTTGGTTTGCTTGGAGTGCAGCTTAACATTGTTCAAACCTACAGAACTTTATTTTGAAATCTAGAGAAGATCCCATCGTTTTCCAAAACAATTTTGGGGAAGACTGCGTAAAATTATACACAAGATATCTGGATTATTTCAAAGTGATAGCATGACTACAGCATGTAGAACAACAAAGAGCTGGAACAAGCTGATGCAGAATAATGTGATGGTGTTAAGTGTGTCAGACGCAGGCATCATCAAAACACTTGACAGTTCAGTCGACATCCCATTACGGATTCTACCTTTCTGTGCCGATGACCCTCTCCTGCCTCTGCGCCGCCCTGCGTGTGCAGACCGTGTCTGCGCGGCGGGGCGGTGCGTCTGCCTCGTTTGCGCAGCACCACGCAGATCTGCGCGTACACCAGCAACGTCACGATGAAGGGAACGTAGAAGGACGCCACAGAGGAGTAGACCACGAAGGCCGGGTCGGCAAAGCTGCACGTGGTGCCTTCGCGGCTGGCTGATGGAGAGATGGAAGAGAGGAAAATGCAGAGAATTAATATCGTACAGAAACCTTCAGAGGATTTTTACGAGATTTAAGTTTTGTTTCAGTTCCTTCAAATCATGTTTCTTTGTGGCCCAAGATCTTGTTTTAATCAGAAATATGTTGAATGAAAAGTTCAAAAATTTTGGGAAATATGCTTATTCGCTTTTTGTTTGTCTGTCAAATAAGTAGTTAGAAAAACAACTGGAGCCAATCCCAGCTGACATTGGGCGAGAGTGGGGTAAAGCCCATCCATCACAGGGGCTGACATATAGAGACAAACAACCATTCGTGCTCACATTCACAATTTACAGTCACCAATTAACCAAACCTGCATGTCTCTGGACTGTGGGAGGAAGCCGGGACCCAGAGAAAAACCCACGCAAGCATGAGGCGAACATCCAAACTCCAGGCCACCAGAATCTTCTTGCTGTGAGGCGAGAGTGCTAACCACTGTACCACCGTGCCACCCACCAACGAGATAATACATGTAATTTAAAAAAAAAAAAACTTTCCTCCTGCTTCCTCCCTGGCTGTAGCTGAGTGCTATCGATTTTCACATCTTAACTTTTAGGAAGAAATCAAATAAGAGTATTTCCCCAGATGTATTTTCTACTATTTTCTTACATTGCAAAAAACAAAAGCTCATTCTTGACCTTACAGAAACATCAACTGAGAAAACAATCTCTCCACAGGATGCATTTAATAGCAGCTGGAGGTTCATACCACATGATCTTCATCAGCAGATGGCGTTTGGCCAGTTGTTATTAAATTGAAAAATTCAAATTTCCATTTAACGACTTCCCAAACACACTGGCTTCAAAAACTGACCTTGTGGTTTTCTTGCATTTGCTGATGCAGACTGTGTGATATGTTCCAAAGCTCCAGAACAGCTACTAATTGGACCTTGTGTTGTACACTCAATAACTGAGATGCTGTTTTCATCTGAATTCATTTGTAAGGCAGTGATGATGCACAAGCCATGCAATTTGATCATTTAAGTACAAACACTGGCACAAGAACTTGAATGAAAATCTCCAAAGACACCTTTCAAACTGTGCTGTAATCTGCGAGCAACCCGTTACTGAGGAGAGTGGAACAGATTTTAGTTTGTTCTTACATCAGTCAGAATCTCGCAGTGTTTAGACCCACAACTGAGGGTGTCAAACTCTCACATCACCTCTTGTTTTCCACTTACTCTAAAGTGGATTCCTTTGAGTTCAGAGCGAGCACATTCAAAGCTTAAGTCCCTGCTCACAGGCGCCTTCATTAAGGCAGAGGTTAGCTGCGGAGCATCTTCACTCCTGATCCTTCTGTGAGACAACAAACAAATCGAGGATTATGTGTTCACTTGTTTGCAGGGCAGACGTCACCTGTCACTCCCTCGACGGTAACAACAGGCGGAAATGTTACTGAATGCTGTGTATCTCTGCGCTAATGGATATGCAAGTACAAAGTGTGCTGATTTACTGCACGCTAAGGTTTGTTAAATGAGCAGATGTATGGTATCTGTTTATCATCTCATCAAAGATTGAATTTCAGGGACAGATGGACCAGGATATTGCAAAAGGCTATGTACCTAAGTTAAAAAAAAAACATCTCTGAACAGCTGAACCCAATCTTCACTTTTTCAAACTAGCATACATTACAGGAAACTTTTTTTTTCCACTACGTTTTTCTTTACAGTGGCTTCAACAGTAGATGTTGGACCTGCAATTCGGCTCTTTAATGAAAGAGAAATGATGGCCCCCAAATTTCTTTCATCAAAAAGAACAAAATCACTTTTCCTCTAAAGAAAAAGGTCTTGTTTTCTTACATATGACTGGGCAGCAATAATGAGGAAATTAAGCAATAAAGGCTGCGATTACAGATGTTACTGTGAGCTAGTAACTATTACAACAGTGAAGCATCCTCAGGCATACAATGAAAATATCTAGGGTGTTGTGGAAAGTCATAGTCAAGTCATAATTCTTTTAGTTAGATTCTGTTCTTTCAATATTTGGGGGTGTTAGTATTTAATATAACTGCAAAAGTAATAGTGTTATTGTCCGTGTTTTTTCCCCACTGGAGCTTGAAGGTTCATCAGTGGATGGATTTTACTCAGTTGTCGTGGAAATGTGTCAGCTGTTACCACGTGAAGTAAGAATGGAATTACAGTCGTGTGAAATCAACACTGGCCACAGCATCAACTGCTATCTCAGTCTGACTGCACGCTAAGAGATTACATCCATGGCAAAAAAAAAAAAAAAACTGGAGGAAGAATAAAAGAGAAAGAGAAGCAAGAGAAAGATGGTGATTGCTATCATTATAATAAGAACATATTATTTGGCCTACGTATTGTTACGGGCTCGGATGTGGGCTCCAAGAAAACTAGTTCAGTGTCTCAGCCTGTTTGACGTACAGTATCTAATGTCCTTACTGCTATCTCCATGTTTTTTTAAAGTCAACACTGGGCCTGTAGATGCTGCCAATCTCAGCTACGGACTGTCATTAATTATGTAAAAATGGCAAAGCACATTTGTGACCAGCGGTAAGCGCTGCACAACCCCCTGTTTCGTGGACAGATCACGTGTAGCTCTTACCAGTGTTGTTGAGTCCGAACAGTAAAGGGCAGGAGATGGCAAAAGAGAGGAACCACACCACAGCAATCATCACCGCCACCCTCCTCCTGGAGCTGTATCTGGTGTTGTAGAGCATCGGCATGGCCACCGCTGTGTATCTGCAGCACGAGGACATACGTGAAACGCACAAACGCCGAGCACATTAAGCACGCCTCTCACACACACACACACACACACACACCGTGCCTGTATTTGGACACACACGTCAAAATACAGAGTAAACACACACTAATGCATCCTCAGACTTCATTGTCACATTCACGCATATTTTAAAAGTAAACTCTGCAACGCTTGATCGAGAGCCCAGACAAACAGACAGACTAAAGCTGTCACTGCTCGTTTCACAGCCACAAGGACACAAAAACTGGCAGCATGTCAGAACCAATTAGAGTTGTCTGCTGTAAGTGCAGGTGTGAGCGGTCTTCTTCAGGGAGCCGCTGTAATCCTGACTGCGGGCAGAGGGTCACGGACAAAAGCACCCAGTTACTCACGACACTACAGATGAAACTTGGGGTTTCGAGAGATTCAGTTTCCAGGAAGTCTTTGTTGTTTCAGGTGTCAGAATCTGCAACATACATTCTGGAGACACTGGAGCTGCAGCACTTTAGTGTTTCTAAAAAACGCCCCTCAGGAACATGTGTCAGTGTTGTGAGGGAGAAATGATGCAAGTATCGTGCAGGACAATGAATTTACTTGCAGAAGTTGTTTTTGTTTAAAGGGATAACGTTGTATTTTGTGAGGTATTTCTCTCTAGCTGTACACAGCCACTTTGAGACGACAAAAGGACAATATTGCATTTGAACTGAATTTACCCATACACGTGAGGCTGATGGGAATGTCATTAGTTTTGCAGGTGTACTGCACAAACAGAGATCTTGACCTGACGTCGGCGCTAGTTGAAAGATCAGGAGAAGACTGACACACCAGCATTGCCATCCTTAAAACATCAGCAGTAATGACTAAACAGTAATTACACTACATATGATTATTTCATTTGGGGTTATGCTAATGCTAATAAGGAGGGCTACGACTCCTACACTGTTAATCTGACGTGGATGTAAGAAGCCTCAAATTAAAGTTGCCAGCACATTAACCTTGCTGTCATTTGCAGTCAGTGTTTCCTATTTAACTGCTGGGGCTTGAGGCCCAGGCAGCTTTCTGACTGCAGCGTGTAGTCTACAGCTTCCACAAAGCAATTGAGACTCTATCTTTAGCCATCGCATCAAATTACACAAGTGTAAACTGGTGCAGCCTCGATATGTCACTTTATGAGAGGAATTAGGACGCAGCTGCAGACGGCCTGCCCGCTGGGCGTCTGGTCACCTCCCCTTCGACCCATGAAGAGGGCATCAGGTGGAAGACCGCATCACCAAGCACATTCTCCTCGACCCACGAAGAAGAAAATGAACCCTAAACACTGCAGAGGACATTGTAAAAAGACGCAGCGGAAACCTGTCTTTACCTGCTGACTTCTGCACTGCGGCTCTGTGACAGCTAGGATGCATCTTTATAGTGTCGGCGTGTGTGTGTGTGTACGCACATGTGTTTCCTACTCAACCAATGAAGATCAAGGTTTAGGGTGCAAAGTAAAGAAATGACACATTGATTTACCGTCTTTGTTATTTTGGTCCTGATCACTTAAGACATATTTATCATTAATGAACCTTTTCTCTTGCTGAGAGGGAATTTTAGGGGAAAAGGATCAATAGTGAGAAAAGACAGAAAAAATGATGAGTGTTGGTTAAAAGCCCAAGACAATGAGACGACACACATCCTCAGAAAAGAGGAACACATCCCGGCACAGAGAGGGAAACTAAGAACTAGAGTAAGAGCACAGAGAAAAGTCAGAGGGAGAATCCACCTGTCGATGCTGATCGCGCACAGGTTGAGGATACTGGCGGTGCACATCATGACGTCCAGGGTGAGCAGGATGTCACAGTGGATGAGACTGAAGCGCCACTCCCCCACCACCTTTAAGAAGACAGAGTGACACATTTTTTCCTTCGCCTTCATTTTTAACCTGTGTGCTTTTCAGTGACTTTTATTCCGTCACTCTTTTCATACATTTGGGCCAAAAATAATATGTTGTCAGACTAGCGGAGCAGCATTAATATTAACCAGACCGGATCACTCTTCAGTACAAACTTATTCCCCTTAATAGAGTATCGTTAATATTTAATCCCAGTTCTTCTTTTCTGTGGGCGACTGTGATTCGCTTCTGAAGTCACCCACGTTAGCCACGAAGAATTTATGAGTTTCATTGTAAGTCCAATATCATGATGAAAAATGTGGGTTTGTTGTTAGATTTGAAAGTATTGGACGTAGTAATTAGTGTTTTACCCTCTAACATTATTTTTTCATAATCAGTGAGACACGACTCATAATTCTCAGTCAGCTGTTATTAGTTAATCTATTTTATTTGGGTGAGTTTCTTGGACCTGCGCTGAACCCATTTCAACAACTACTGACATAAATACTTGAGACTGGGGTTAAAACTATTTTTAGCACTGATTACAGCTAATTAATATGGATGAATAAATTAGTTAATCAATAGGAAAGTAATCTGCTTCTTTTATTGACAATTGATTCATCATTTGAATCATTTCTCGTGCAACAATGCCAAACATTTCCTGATCCCATCTTCTAAAAAGGGGGAATACGCTGCTCTCTTCTGTCTTACGTGAGACCAATTCAGTTTTTGTTTTTGGGCTGTTTGTTGGACCAAACCCAAAGATAAGATAACTTTTAATTTCCCACAGCACAAGAGCAGCCACAGTAGAAACTATCATGCAGAAAGCTGCAGCAGCATCAGAGTGATGCAGGATGCAACACAACTGCATTCATTTAATTTAACATTAATTGTTTTTTATTTTCCCGCTTTGAACTTGGTGCCTTTCTTCGTCTGTGATAGTAAATTGAACATCCCTGGGTTTTGTCCTGTTGACGAGACAAATGGGTATTTACCACTATTTTCTGACATTTTAAAGACGATTATTATCTTGATTCTCCATTTGTTGGTCGATAATATTGTTATTTCCCGCAGCCCAAGAAGACGCATTCAAACATCCAAAGATATTCATATAAGGAAAGCAGCAAATCCTCACATCGGAGAAGCTTCTATTTTTCCTAAAATAACTAAAACAATTAATCAATTATCAAAATAGTTGCTGGTGAATTGTCTGTAATTTGACTGATTTATTAATTGATTAGTTGCTTCAGCTCTAAAATGGTCAACCAGGAGAATAATTAGCAGATTAAGTGATAATGAAAATAACTGCATAACCATTTCATTAAATGATCAATTACATTTAACAGCCATGACTAATACAAATCTGATACTGATCTGAAAGTATTCTGCTGCTTATGGAAAATGACATAATCTCAAAGAGAAACATTTATCCACGTTTATCTCCCCCTGCACCAGGGCGAGGGTCAGAGCACCGGCGCTACAGAAATACAATAAACCAAAAATAAAAACAAACGCACCTCCAGATAGACGCCCCAGGGCATGACCAGCGTGGCCAGCAGCAGGTCGGACACGGCCAGGGAGACGATGAGGTAGTTGGTGGTGGTCTGCAGAGCGCGCTCCCGAGAAACCGCCACGCACACCAGCACGTTACCGAACACCACGCAGAAGATCAGGAGCACCAGCAGCACGGCGTAGAAGTTGTACGGAGGAGAGGAGGCCGACGGAGAGCTGGTGCAGTTGGAGGAGGTGAGCGAGGAGGAGGTGGGGAAGGTCACGGGGGAGTATGAGGGGTCATGGGTGGCAAAGACAGAGAAATTGTGCTCTATGGAGGAGAGGGGGGAGGAGGGAGGGGACAGCTGATCTGACTCATTCAGTAAAGTCATGATCTCGCTCAAGTGGACATGGCCAAGCTGAAAATGGATGACACAAAGAGAGGAAGAGAAAAATAATGACCCCGGGACCCTTCATTGCTCACTGTGCACTCAATTCAGTGTTTCACTATAGATCCAACAAAGATTAGCTCCTGAGTCTGACAACAGGGGGAAATAAGAGGAAAAAAGGTTATTATGGCTGCAGGGCTGGAAATCTGTCTTTGGTCTCACCTCAGTGAACTTTGAAAGGATGCCACACATGGGACATGTATACAGTACAAACAATACAGCAACTCACACATACACGGTACACACTACCATTTCACATGATTTCTTTCTAAACCACTGACTGAAATAGAGATAAAAAAAGATCTCTTTGCACTCTACAGGTTCTCTCTGGCCTCAGGTGCCCTAAAGCATCGAGTGAAAGGAAGCAACTCAATGTCATAGAGGGGTAAACTACTGTCAGTGTCGCTGCTTCTGTCCAAATAATATCAGTTTAAATGGGAAAAGTTAAGTTTGAGTTAATATCTGATGCACTTTAACATTAAGTTCTTCTAATATCAAGATTTTATGTTATCTGACTTTTTCTCGATGGTTTTGGTGACAAGTGACGATGGTCGTTGGTATTAACAAGCTATGTTTACATTCACTAATTCTGACCGAAATACATTATATGTGTCGTTTTGCTCATTGTTATTTCACTTAGATGTTTGACCTTCACTGTGCAGATTAACACAAGTGCAGAGACAGTGCGGACAGTGCCGTTCTCCTGACCAATGGAAAAGCTGAAGCTGGCTGCTGTAACATGTGCAAACTGTCACTCAAGCAGCTGTGCACAAACTTAACAGGGTTATCCACAACTGAGACAGAATAATTTACATTTTGGGGAAATACCGACTGTCTGAACCTACAGACAGACCGTGGAGACATGGAGTTGTTTAAGAATTCCCCAGGACTGTCGACATGCTTTTGTAGTTTAAAAATCAAAAGCTCAAACCAAAGATTGAAGACTTGAAGAACTATCCGTACTTACTGAGCCTGAGATCACAAACACTGACAGTAAAGAAAAATTTGCGGGCTGGCTTTGCCATGCAGCATTTCCATAACAACGGTAGGAGACCATGAAGAAGAAAAGGAAACAGGATGAAAAGGCTTAATTCAAGAATACATCATTTTAACGTCTGCTTCAAACTAACCATTAGTCAGTGGCTGCTGAAGACACACTCTAACAACCACTTTGTATAAATGCAGAAAATGCTGCATAAAATATGTATCAGCAACAGGAAGTTGAAACAAACCAGTCCCAAGCTCATGAATGAGCTCAGTTAGATTTGCCACTTTAACACCACCTACACACACCATCATGTGTCTCACACACTTACAGTACATATCAGCTGTCTGACATGTGATCTTCATCGCTTATCAACACATATCCAAGATGAGACGGGCCTAACAAATCAATAACCTATCCACACCTGTTGACCTGGCACCACTGGCCACAGCACCTGAAGAAGACGTCATGCTTTGTGGCACATCTATTGAGTCCACACGGTTAGATACTGATTCGACTCAGTGGAGGGTTTGATGGGGAGAAGTATACAGATAACATTATTGTGGTAGAGGTCAGTCTAATCACTACAGGGGGCAGGTGTGCAGGAGTGAAGGGCAGGGCCAGCGTTCAACCGGAGAAGCTCATTTCAAGCCCCCATGAAGGCAAGTGTTTGTTTACTGAAGTGCACGTCAGTAAATGGTTCGGTGGCTAATGGTTAATGTGAGCTGCTTAAAAACTCATGTCACAACAAAAAAAAAATAAACTTGAAAGCCCTTAAAGGAGCTATTGGTAAGTTTTCTCTGCTGACAAATGTGCTTTCTTGCAGGAGGCGGGTGGCAGTGATTCTGGCTTGACAAGATCTTCGGCTCTCGCTGCGTTCACAAGACAAGAGGTTATAATTGGCCCTGTGAGAAGTGCTACGTCTTAAGAGCAGATTGGAGGCTACAGTGAGTCATTGTTAGACATGCCGGGGCTAGCTGGTTAGCATGCTAACTTCAGTAGAAGAAAAGATGCGATAGAGACGAGAGTTAACATTGGCATTACTTTCCACCGGTGGAGACAGCTCTTAGTGTGTGAAGGAATGAAGTTTGATGCTGAACTCGCAGTACTTCTTCTAGACTGGTAAATAAACAGCTGTTAATGCTGACGCTGGCTATGTAGCAATAGCAAAACTTACAAATAGCTCCTAAAGTGGCCAAAGCTCAACCAAGGCTGCATAATCTTGTGAATTCAATCTTCTAATAATAGAAAGTGATGAGAAAACTTTAATCTGGATATGCATAAAACTACAGACATTCAGAGGACACATCGCCAGATCTGTTTTTGTAATAGTCACGAGAAGAAAGCAAAAATGAACAAAGAGTGAACATGTATCTTTGGGGTTCGCACTGAAAACAAGATATTTGGGATGGGCTCTTTTTTTGTATTTTTTGAGATTTTATAAAAATAATAAAGGATAAATTAATACAGTAAATTAAATCACATCACATTTACTCATTTGGCAGACGATTTTATCCAAAGCAACTTACACTAATATTAATAGAATTGATAAAATCTAAAATTAAACAGGTTTATTTTTCTTTCTTTATCAGGCGTACATACTTTCTATTGATCCCCAGAAAAATGTTCAACAGCACAAAGCGACGACTTCACTGAACCGATGGTTGTAAATGAGAGAACAGTGAGGGATCATTTCTGATACAAACCAGAAAGGAACAAATCTCTCTTCCAGCCATGTTTGTGGAGTCGAGCCAATCTCTAATCTCGCTTCGGTCTCCTTCATAACTGAGTTCAAAGATGTCAAAGAGCGAGATGCCCCAAAGACAGAGAACCAAACCGGGAAAAAAGCTGTTAGCCAACAGACTGCAGCGCTGTGCTTCAATAAAGCTGCTGCAGTCACAGTAATCAGCCGAGGAGAGGACGGAGACCTCACACTGCACTGGGGCGTGCTTTGCTCAGGGCAGTTTTCATCTTCTCTTTCTAAATTGAACTAAAACTTGTGTTACAATGAAACTGTTTTTAAGATAAACCTAACAGAGAGATCAGCAAATGTATTACTACTAATGTGATCACACCATAAAATTTGTCTTTACAAGCCAAATTAACAAGGCTGAGCTTGTGGTGATGTTGTTTGTCAGCTGAAGTTGTGTCTTTACAACTGCAGCTAAACAGAAAACTGTGAAAGTCCAAACACTAAAGGACCTTACATATGTGATGTCCACTAATCAATTCAATCCAAGGCTCCTCCAGCCCGTATGCTGAAGTGTCCTTGAGCAAGATACTGAATGCCAAAGTGGCCCTGGTGGCAGCTCCATCACTGTGTGAATGCACTGTACATGTGAATGGGTGTATTTGAGTGGTCGATAACACTAGACAAGCACTATGTGAGTGCAGTCCATTTACCATCATCTAACGGTCTGTGAAAATCATATATTTTCAGAATAAACAAATAACTTCTGCAATGGTTCAATGGCACTCCACTGGAAAGGTGGGTCCACCTGTTGTTTGTCTCTACCGACTCCTCATGTAATGCACATGTGCATTAATTCTCTCCTACATTTCTTGGCGTAAATATGTACAAGTCTTGACGTATTTAGGTAGTTAAATAGTTTTACTTGCCTAAACTTAATCAAACTTCACCGCAGACTTGGCTGAACAGAAAATGCTTTAGACGAATTATTAATGTGAAGCATGAAGCGAGAAAACTGCTCCCAACGCTTCTCAAATTTTAATTCTGATTCAGAGTCACAACACCTGATACCATCAGCAGTTTCTCAACCGAGCCCCCACCTCCAAAAAATAAGACAAACAACAGCAGCTACAGTGTGGAACTTCACAAGAGATGATTTGAAATTTTTCACAAAGAGAATTTACAGCTCATCAATACCAAAGAAATAATCTTTACTGAGCGTGACATGTGCGCAGCATGGAAAATGAGAGCTTTAATGGGTTCAAATAATAAGCGCTGCTTTGACTGACACTCTCTGTATGTCCTGCTCCACAACTAGAGCGACACCATGAGCAGTTTTTATTGATTGTAAAGGGGAAGGCCTCATTAACATGAGTTCATTAGTTTCCTTTCAAAACAGAGTGCAATGATCCCTGCGCTGAGAAGTCAATTTAATTTCACACATGGCCACCGGAGGAAAGCTGCATAATAGGGTGTACACGTCTTAAACAACGCACACACACGGTTCCCTGGGGTCAGGGCTACAAATGCCACTTTATTTCTTAGGATGAAGTTCTGAAGGTCAGATTTTACAAGATCACATAATTGTCAGAAGATGCTTGGTTCAAGAGTCGTGCTTAAGGAGTTGTTGTTTTCTGCCTCAGTGCAAGTATGGCAACCTCTATGACGGTTGTTTTGGGATCTTATGTGTAATATGATTTTTTTCTGATTGTCTTTCATGCTTTCACTCAGTGTAAATGTCACGATAATGTGGATGAGCAATGCTCCCAAGAAGAGCTGAGTCTCCCAAAACTTTTGTGAAAGGAGCCTGATGTGTGAAAATGCAAATGTTCACACAGATAAAACTTCCTCGGTGAGGAAAGTCGGAAAAATTGCAGTTGGGCTGGAAACTTGTCCAATTAGTTTTATGTAGCTGATGAAGCGTTAAGATAATTAAAGATTGTTTTACTTGACTAAACTTAATCTGAGTAGAAGTTTCTCCAACCCTGTAACCAACGTTTTTTTTTTTAAACTGAATTGTAACATGACAGTTCAGGAACCACTGAAAATGAGACATCCAATTTGTGGTGCACGGAGCATGCCCACAATATTAAATCAGCATTTCGGAGTTTGAGCTCATTTATCAGGAGAAAAACGCTGGACACACACAGCCCAGATGTTTTCCACGCTGCAAAATGTTGCAGTGTGTGTTTGAAGCAGCTATTCTGATGCAACTCCTGTGGTGCTGTAGCTCATTAGGACTTTAATTTACTTTGCACACACTCACTTTCATCATTGGAAGAACAAAGTCTAATATGAGTCTGAGCTACAGCGAGCCATAACATCAACTCAGGAATTCACAGAGGGAGATATAATAGGTAGTTGGAAAGCAAGGTCGCATGCAAAAGCAAGGTTGTACTTTATAGACCAGCAGAGATGTTGTAAGGATACAAACAGATATTTAGTGATACGATTGTTCTTCTCTTTGCTTTTAGTTAAAACAATCTCTAAAAGTGGAAGACCTATCTCTCAATATTTGGTGTTACTATGGCACTTACTGCTGTTGAACATGAGTCGGCTACTTGTCCTTCAATATGTTATTCTGCTCTTCACATTGTGACTTTTAACTTCAAAGATAGAACTGACGAAACAGTCAATTTACCATCTTTACCTTATCTCCACCAACTACTGCCTCAGGCTGTGATCATTTGTTTTTTCTGGCCCACACTTTTAAAAATGCATGAGCTAAAATGCATAATGAAACAAGGACGATCTTTGATGGAAAACCATTTTGCCAAATTGTGGACAAAGTGAATAAGGAGAGCACGATTTGAAAAACGGCACTGACGGCAAAAATACACCAAATCTGTGTTGCTGGTATTAACGTTAATATCATGTTTGTGTGTTTTTAGAAAAAGTAACACCTTATTTGAACCGCAAGAGACAAGCTTGTAATGTTTTTCTTCTCCGTGTCATTACATTACACTTTCCTATCTTATTCTTCTTATGAACTGACCTCTCACTCCTCCAATCTTGATGCCCTCTCTGGCCTTGATCTCCTATCTGCCTCCGTCACTCCATCCATGTCTCTTATCTCCTCCTCCTCCTGTCTAATCTCCTGTTTCTCCTCCTCTGTAGCTCCTCTCTGGAGACACTTGACAGGTCTATTACATCCTTGGCCTTGTCTGCCCAACACCACTGGAGAAAAAAAAAAAAAAACAAAAAACAGAAGACTCCTTCAAATTTTTTCGCCCCAGCTTTGCTAAGGCTGTGAGCTGACCTGCAATAAATCTGTCATTTCTTTCACTGAGAGGCAGGAATGAGTCGCAGCCACTGGGAGTGATGTGGATGTTCAGCTGCAGTATAATCACCTCTCTGTTGGGATCGGGACAGAAAACATTCACTGTTTCATACTTCTCAACCCCGTTTCTACTCTCAATCCCTCCCACAAGTCCTCATGTTCTTTTTTTTTTTTTGCTGGTTTTTAACGAGCAGCCAGCGACTTCTGCAGAAAAAACAAATATGCAGGACGTTGAATTCAGTTATACAACACAGGAAAATTCAAGGGGAATCTTCTATTCTTTTTTTTTTTTNATACTGTTTATTTTCTCTTCGAAGAGGAAAACCCGATAAGGATTTGGATCAAGAGCAATTCAGAAGCACAGCTGCTTAATTATGTGGGTTTTTGTTCCCCCTTTGCTGCTCTAAAACTGCTCATTCCTCCCTCATATGGTAATATACACTCAATCATCTGTCTGTGCAGAGCTATGGCACCAATTATGATCAAATGACTTGTGCTGTAATTTGTNTTGGAGAGCAGTCAATCAAACAATTAAAGACAGATGTTTATTTTCTCTTCGAAGAGGAAAACCTGATAAGGATTTGGATCAAGAGCAATTCAGAAGCACAGCTGCTTAATTATGTGGGTTTTTGTTCCCCCTTTGCTGCTCTAAAACTGCTCATTCCTCCCTCATATGGTAATATACACTCAATCATCTGTCTGTGCAGAGCTATGGCACCAATTATGATCAAATGACTTGTGCTGTAATTTGTGACATGTCATACTACACCCACAGTATATGACTTCAAGTGTTTGTGAGCGAGAGGGAAAAGACAGAAAGAAAAGTCACACCTTCATATAATTAGAGATGAGATTAGAGGGAGCGAGGATCCACGCTGTGACACATGATAAATACTTTCTCTTCTTATTTGTTTATAACAACTCGCAAAAGCACCAGATTTTTTTCTTTTTTTTTTTTTTTTTTCTTGTCGGTTCGAGTTTCCTTATTGATCTATTGAACAAAAAGGGGAATCACCTCAACAATGAGTCACATGAGGAGACCTCAACCCAGAGGCGGTGCTCTGAACCAACCACGAAGCATCTTTTATTCAAGAAGCAATTTTGCATCGTCTCCATCTTTTATTTAGAATGAGAGACTGCAGCTTTTGGAAGTCAGTTCCAAGTGATGTGTGCAGACTTGAAATTAAAGTAAATTAGAGCAAACACATGATCACACCCCGACTGTTGAGGAAAAAGTGCTTCAGTGTGGTGTGTGATAACAGAAAGATAACAGCAAAGCCGATTTAATTCTCCCTCTTTGCTGTTAGAGAATCTCACACAAGAGTAACAATTGGTCACATAACACAGATGGTAGACGTGTCAGTATAATCAGGGTGGGCTGCTATTTACACAATTACCCACATGTTTCGCTGTTTATCTGGCCTTTATACACCTTACACTGCAGTAGGTGTGGAGGGGGGGGGTACACAGTTTACCTCGCCTGAGCTGGATTATTTTGAGAAAATGCCTCCAGACCAAACATAATGACACTTTGGTGCACCAGAGGAACTTCATATACGATATTATAATTATGTGTTTCTGCAATCCCAACTGAGACAAGGTGATTTTATTTCATCAAGGCATCATTACATTGGAGCTTCTGAGGACAAGTATGTGATGTGCACTATCTGAAAATACAGATATAATATAGGAAGAGTAACATGGATGTTTATTTGAAGCATCTCTGGGGGAATAATAACCAGGCAAGGGTGAGTAATGAAATTCAAACTTCAGGAAGAAAGGGAGGAAATATCAATAATAATAAACATTATTATAATATTTAGACTATTTAGAGTCCTGTACACATCCTCTGCATATATTTTAGCAGCAGAATAATGTGCACTACTCCCACTGTGCACTACTGGATCTCAATCTATATCATGACAATTATTACATATTGTATTTATGGTCCATCTATACTATCTTTTTAATGGTTATTTTAACAGTGTTATTATGAAATATATAGAGAGATTTTTTTTAAATTCAAGATTCTATCTAATATGTATTTATTATCCTACAGTAAATTGGTTCATTAAGACGGGAGTACTGTGATATCAATGTGATTTTTTTATAGATGAATGTATGTCAGTGACATCTTTCATAAACTGTAAAATATATTGTGTATATTTTAGATTTTTAATCATCTTTAATTAGCGCTCACTTAAAAAAAAAAAAGTATGATTCTAGTCTGTATATCCACCTGTATTATTATGTTTCCTAATAAATCATTTTCAAATGCAAAGCCGTCACTGCTCAATCAAATTTTCAATATTGTGGTGGCGGACAGTCAGTCCGAGCACAATAACACCAAGAAAAAGTACAATAAATTTCTTGTGTATGCGTTAGAAAGTAACTGCAACAAGTTCCCCACTGAGAGTGTGTATGCTATGAGTCTCATCAGAATTGACAGAGGTTTCCACATGGACATTAAACGCTTTGAAGAGGTCGAAACACCGACTTTAAATCACTTACCCTCTCCTCCGTCACAGCTGCTCACATTCAGGTCCGCTCTCCTCGCAGGAACAACAGCGGGCAGTCAGGCTGCAGCATCCGATCTAACGATTCACAGCCAAACCTCCCACCTTGACCTCAGCCAGTCAATCAGCCAGTCAGCCAGTCAGCCAGTCAGTCAGTCAGTGCATGGTCCGCATACACACACACGGAGCCTCACCGAGTCCCCGCTCCTCGGTAACATAGTTGCCCTCCTGTGCTGGTCGGCGGTATAGTCCGGGTCAGCGCGGCGAGAGTCTGGCGAGCTGCAGAGGAGGAGGAGGAGGA